>NW_014577080.1:741927-761273 GCF_000485595.1 Priapulus caudatus
GCCGTCTCTCTCCTTCCTCTCTCTCCTCTCCTTTTCTCTCATTTCTCCTTCGTCTGCGTCTCTCTCCCTGTCTCTCTCTCTCTCTCTCTCTCTCTTTCTCTCTATCTCTCTCTCTCTCTCTCCCTCTCTCTCCCTCTCTTCCCCTCTCTCTATAGACATATAGGTGTGAAGATTATCTCTCTCAACACTAGTCCCTCGCGTCAGCGCGTGAATTGTTCGCCTGTGTTCTTTTCATGCTCAGCAGCATTGGTTTAGGCGCACCTGTGTTGCTTGCAGCGAGGATTTTGTGTGACTTAAATGTGTGCGTTACACACTTACATGTGTGCGTTTGGCTCGTCCAGCATAGATAATTGAAGATCAGTTTGTTTTTGGTGGTGGTGGTGGTGGCGGTGGCTGACCGTGAATTGGTTTATGTCGGCAGCGTTTGGCCAGCGTGAGTTTAAGCGGCCGAGATTAGGAGCTAATTATTTAATTTAATGTAATTTATTCTTCTGTGTCTGTTTGGCTGTCTGTTTGGATGTCTGTCTGTCTGTCTGTCTGTCTGGCTGTCTGTCTGGCTGTCTGGCTCCGTCTCTCTGTTTGTCTATCTGTCTGTCTGTCTCTGTATCTCTGTTTGTGTCTGTCTGACTGTCTGTCTGTCTGTCTGCCTGTCTGTCTGTTTCTCTCTGTTTATATGTCTGTCGGCCTGTCTGTATGTCTGTCTCTCTCTCGCACTTTCCCCTTCTCCCCCCCCTTCGCATACGCACACATACGTAATTATCCACGCACGAACGCAATTAACGCAACCACTCTCTCGCTCTGTGCCTCCCCCTCCTTGCTTTCGCCCTTTTACCACCTTTTTATAGATCGCTAGTGTTCGCGTGCATGTGACAAGTGTACCTGAATCATGAGGTCAATCTGTCACTAGTGCGTGTGGTCTCTGGTCTGATGCATGCTGCTGCTGTCTACATAGGTGCTTTATGGAATGTCCCCGACAGCGTATCGTCGTCACAACAATGTGAATTACACTGCAAAAAGACACCAACTTTGTAATTGCTGCATTTGTTAATCGCAAAAAGCGAATAGTTAACAACTGAAACATTCATCTATGCTATCGTGCGTGTTAAGTACATGTGACAGCGTGGGGGGTAGAAAATCTTCAGAATGCGATTTGATAATCCATTCTAGCAGTCTTTGAGATGAGTATGAAAAACCAGCCAATCCTGATTACGAAAGGTTTGATTTCAACTATCAAGTAGTAAAATCCATAGAAATTAGCCTCCGGCAACTGTACGCGGGCTATAGTACTAGAGCTAGTCCTGCCGTAGCTCTGTCGGCGTAACCCCTTCGCTCCCGCTGCAGCGGCCGGTACCTGTAGCGGGAGCGAATGGGTTACACGGATAGAGCTAGTCCTGCCCATGATGTTACCTGCTCCGAGCTAGGGGAGGGGACAGGCTGCTATTATCAGCACTGCTTTTAGTCTCTGTACGTCGGCGTGATAGACCGATAGTACATACCTGTAGTGGTTCCCTGGTTTGTAATTATCCCCGTGTTTGGTGTTTGTCGTAATTTCACGCATGACCGCCCGGGTTAACAAGACCGCGTAGACTCATACCAGGCGCGCTGGAAATACGCACGGCAACTCTGAATTTTGTTTCCTAGATTTCAAGGCTAGTTATAAGGCGAGCACAGACTCCGCGTTGTATTCGTATCATGATTTTGTGCGGGTCTGTCCGTCAGCTGCCACTGCCCCCTCGGTAACTGTTCAACATGGGTACATCATGAATGACGCGTGCTAATACTTGCATAGTTAAACGTGTGATAGTTCTGTCTATATTTAATCAACTATTTATTTGCAGGCCATATCAAATGATTTGATGTTGGGAATATATTTAGCGTAGGTCGTGTAGATACTACACCTCTAATACAGTCGCATCCGCCTCACTCATACCTACCCGACCAAAAAAAAATTCGATTTCTTTTCTTATTTATCTATTTGAATATACGTTTCCGTGCCCTTGCTCTCGTCTCGGTTATTATTATACTCACGGGTAAAGTTAATATTTCAGCCCTGCCACTGATTACAACCTCCCACTCGATGAATAAACGTCAATCAATTGTACTGCACTTGTCAAGCCTCTGTTTGTCCTAATGATTACCCAGCAACAGCGGGGAAGCCTCTAGTGGGGTTAATGAGCAGTGGACTAGTAACGAAGAGTTGCATTAGTTACAGTGTAGCCAGATAGAAATCAATGGAAGCAAATTCATAGATCTAGTAATTGTACGAGCGTTGTAACACTGCAGGGGTTCAGCATGCGATGTCAGTTAGGCTTGTATGCGAAACAGCGTGTAGTATATATGCCAGTCTGACTGTATCATGGCAACTGGTTATAGTATGATTATAGTATATATATATATATATATATATACACAGGCAGTCGCTGTATAATCGATCAATCGTGTTTGAAGATGTATACGCTAGTGTAGTCGTAGCAAGCAGGGTTGTTGTTGATATCGCCGTCAAATATTATACTAATTTCGAAGATTATCGAGGCTTTGATCGAAATGTCGTCTGCCTGCGTGAAGAAAGTTCCGGTCGTTTACTGGTGAACAGCTCACGTCTTTCGTTCTTCATCTTGCATTTAGACTGATCCTACGTCGCCGTGGCTATCACTATCATTGGTATTCAGCGAATTACCGGTGTCAGACTAATCCGGCATTTGATTTTATGCGCAAATCCACGACTGAAGACGCTGATCCCTTCTCCACCTATTATGGTCACGTACGCGGCGAACCGCGGGCCGTGTGATTTCACTCGATCTACATATATGTAGATTCGTGCCACTATATCGATGCATATATATATATATATACAACTAACTACCCCGCAGAGCTTACCAAGCCGTTTCGCACATACACGCGGGCTTTTGTAACCCGATCCCAAAAACCCGCCGCTGTCTCTAACCCTATACCACCCTCAGCTCGCTTCCGATTGGTAAAGCCTCTCGTTTGCTTAACGCCCGATGATGACAGGGTGAATAATCCTCTGCACGACCATTGAGAACGCGAGTAGCGGGGTTTGTTGGCAGCAGCTGCCGGCAGCAGTGGCTGGGTGGTCAGTGCGGGCCTTTGTTGCGAGCACGGGCGAACAGGTCGACCATTTGAGGGCGCTGTCGAATGCGCACGAATGACATCAATAGGGTAACACGTAGCTGTCAGTGTGTATGCGGACAGCGCGTGGCGAGGGAGCGAGGGAGGAAGAGAAAGAGAGAGAGAGAGAGAGGACAGAAATATGTGCTAACTTAACGTGCGGCTCCACGCATAAAGAGATAGAGCTGGGAGAGAGATAGAGCCTACGGCGACGACATCTCAGTCGTAGCGACAACTGTAGGTGCAAGAATAGCGTGCTGGATAGCTGCCGAATAACACGAAGACAGTGAGAGAGAGAGGAGAGAGAGAGAGAGAGAGCGAGAGAGAGAGCGAGAGAGAGAGAGAGAGAGAGAAGTATCACCATTGATTTCCCCCGCGCGTTCTACGATGGAGTACACGCGACTGCTATAGGTAGTTTCACGCACGGTGCGGGAAGATGCTACAAGGATATCTATAAGCGGCTGCTAGTGGCTACTGTGTGTAGTAGGACGGGAGAATATATGCAGTGGAACTGCTAGTGGCTACTGTGTGTAGTAGGACGAGAGTATAGAGGCAGTGTGGAACTATACGTCTGCCTTGGGTTGGCTGCTCAGCCTTGTGCTCACATATACTTGCATAACGTGACGTGTCCGCTGACATAGTTGGATCAACAGGGCCCTGTAGGACAAGGTAGGGTGCGATGACACGATTTGCTATTCGTATATATTCCACTATTTGATGAGTGCATACAGCCATAAGTGGCTGCGTGTTTGCGGCGGGCATTCGTGCGCGTTTGTTTGTGTGTGTAATGTCAGCTGTACTCTGCTTGATTTACTCGAAGACTATAGCTATGGTCTACCTCATTATTCCCGTACGGGCATTTCGTTATCATCAGTGTTATCGTCGTCGTCATCCTAAACTTGACTAACCCTAACTCTAAACTTACTCCCAACTCTGCCCTTAACTTTAACCCTAACCCTACTCCTAACTCCACCTGTAACCTTACTCCTAACTCCGATCTTAACCCTAACCCTTACTCTAATCCTACTCCCAACTCCAACCTTAACCCTAACTCTAATCTTAACTCTAGCATTATACCTCTAAACCTCACTCCTAACCCTAACCCTAACCCTAACCCTAACCCAATCCTAACACAATCGTGACCGACTGCCCTTGTGTAAACTTGACCTCGGGCTTGTGAATGTAAGCATGATATGGAACCTGTGTGATGAGGGGGGGGGGGCTGAGGAATCATACGAGACGTCGTATTGACGTTTAGTGTCGCAGTCGTCATCATAAATAACATCGTAGCGTCGGCTGCCGTCATTCTACCTGTATAGCTTCTTCACTCCGCTCCATCTACTACTACATCAGGAGTCTATCAATATTGATAGATGAATGATTGATAGAATATTGATAAGATATTGAGATAGGATAGAGGATAGGATATAGGATAGAATATTTAGAGGATATGATAGAAGATTGATAGATGAATATCAATATCAATATTGATAGACTCCTGATTACATGTAGCGGGAAGGAGGGACTACATGGGTAGAGCTATGTTGGTCGTAAGTCCTGCAGTAGGAGCGAGGGGGCTAAACGGGTAGAGCTATGTTGGTCGTATAGCCCTGCAGCGGGAGCGAAGGGGCTATGCCGGTAGAGCTATGTTGGTCGTATATCCCTGCAGCGGGAGCGAATAGGGCTACATGATTATTGCTATGTTTATCGCATAGCCCTGTAGTGGGAGCGAAGGGGTTATTCATAGGTAGAGCTATGTTGGTCGCATAGCCCTGTAGTGGGAGCGAAGGGGCTACACGGGTAGAGCTATGTATAACGTATAGCCCTGTAGTGGGAGCGAAGCGGTTTCATGGGTAGAACTACAGCAACTCGTGCCGAGCGCGTGCCTTGGCCACGCACCCTCACTCGCCTGTCAGGAAGATATCTCCTCATCGCAGCTCAGTATGTATATTCGCCTATACACTTCGTCTCGAAACAAAGGCAGTACTGTATCGGTCGTCCACTGCGGAGTCACACACACACACACCAGCCAACCACACACCCACCAGCACACACACACACACACACACAACACACACAAACACACACAACACACACACACACACACACACACAGCACCACACACACACACACAGCACAACACACACACATACACACACAACACACACAGCACGCACGCAGCGCACGGCAACGCCACGCACTCACCGCACGCACACACACACACCACACACGACACGCCACGCGCGCGCCACGCGCGCGGCGCGCACACACACACGCACGCGACGCCACGCCACACAACTATTACTATCTAATATATATATACACACACACACACACACAGCACACCACACCACACACACACACCACACACACACACACCACACCACACACACCCATCACACACACACACACACACAACACACACACACACACACACACACACACACCACACACACACACACCACACACGCACACACTCACCCCACACACACACCGCGCGCGCGCGCGCACACACGGTGACACACACACGGAAGCCTCCTGGTGACAGTCGTAATTCGTCATTATTTGCATAATTCGGGGGAATTCGAGCAACGTGCAAATTCAGAATGTCCGCCGATGACCGTGGATTATGCAACAACGCGCCGAGCAAGATTTGATGTTTCCGTGTGTGTCCGTCTGGCCGTATTCACGCCCGCATGTAAACTCGAGTGAGCCACGGGTAGTCCTGATGACCATGCGAAGGGGTGTGCTTGGTCTGCTAAGCATAGTGTGCAGATCCTCTAGCGGGAGACAGATCTCGTAAAAATGTATCCGCGATTTATACTAGCGATGCGAGAGGGTGTCTGAAGTCATAATATAAGCATAAAACCGCTGAGCGAAGAAATATTGACATGTATATGTAGCAGGTCACACGGCGCACGACCTTCATGTTAACAATGTTTTCTTTACAAATAAAATATTTGCGAGTTCATTGAGCCTTGCTCCGCAAGTGGAGCAAATTATTTCCGTGGCAATTTTTTCGGACTAAAACCGTTAGTCAATAGTGAGACACATTCGTAGCCGCTATAGCGTATGTTATATGTAGCTATATAGCATAGGCGTGGGTTTACGTGAATCACTGGTTGCAACGTCCACAATTTTTACAAGCTTAGCATGCTAGTACGAAATTTATTGTTTATATTACCCTTAGCAGAAATTCAATATGGAATGTAATTATCATGTCATGCCTTATTATTCTTTTATCTAGTCGTAAGACTGTCGCCATGCCGCCATTGATTGCCATTGATTGATTGATTGATTGATTGATTGATTGATTGATTGATTGATTGATTGGTCGCCATTGATTGACGCTCAGAGATGCGTTATATCATTTGTGTAACGTGACGTTTGATTTGATTTCAGATATCATGGGAAATTTCCTCTAGTCGCGGTTCTTTGTAGCAAATCAAATCAATTGAATCGATTTGCGTTTGCTATCACTTTTAAATGCAATCTACATCAATCTTGAAGCATCGTGCAGTGGCGTGTTTGGAAGAGTCATTGACACAAAGTTAGGAGCACCCTTGTAAATCGTCACCCAGAGAAAATGCCTGAAACCTGTCTGAATGTTGTGGAGGAAATATAATCAGCGAGGAGTCTCATGAATACTATATACACAGGGCCGATGGTGTATCGCTAGCTATACCCTATTAAGTCCCCGAATACCGAACGCCCGGACATATGACGCTGCATTATTTGTATGAGAAAAACCCCAAATAGCAAGTTCTCTTCATGATGCGAGGGTGCAGGTAATCGCTAACGGCGAACTGCCTACACATACCGCGAGTGGCTTTGCCCTCCCCTCAGGCAAAATGAGTCAGCTATGCCCTCGCATGATCATATCAGGAGTAGATAATAGAGAATCTCTATTATCTACTCCTGATCATATCTATGCAATATATGTATAGTAATATGTTCTATGTACTGTTACCAACGCGGACCGCCACCCTCGCACGCGAACCCAACGTCGCTTCTTATCGAGCTGTGTTCTGAACGTAGAAATAATATACTAGTTAGACCTGTGCAATATATAATAAGCCATTTATTATTTATATGTTTAGTACACAATTTAGTTATTTGCATGTATAGTATGTGTTCTGTAATAGTGGTCAGGTAAGAAAATGGGGGTAAACACGCTAACAGAGTTTAAAGCGTTGTGTTTATTCACCGCTGATTGTATGTTGTTGTACGGTGGCGGTCAGGGCACGCGAGCGATGATGCAAGACCTGTGGTCAGAGCTGAATCACAGATCGCCATCACGTAGTGAAAGCAAATGCGATCGGAGGCACATGCTGCATCGTGTGTTGAGTGTAAATAACAACGCATCCTTCCTCTCACGATGCCACCACCAGTTCAGTTCGCTCGCTCGGACAACCACACTGCTTTCACAGATGTGCGGTAGCACTGGCTATCTTTGTTTGTTGTTGCGAAGGATCTGCGTATTTGTGAAAGGTGCCGTGGGTCAACGGTGGGCACCCTCCGGCCATGCATGCGAGGTAGCCAGCGGTCAGCGTGCTACTGGGATTCTCATGCAGAGGTCATTGTTGTGACCTGCCTCGATAGTGCGTCCTAATTTCATTGGGAATTTTACGATAGCCGATATACTGAACACTTATTCGTAGACAGATTTTTCTCTCGTAGTAGGTATGTTTGTACGTGTTCTGATAAACTCCCGGAAAATCTTTTTTGTACAAATATGAAAAACGTGAGTAAATGGAAATTCATTATTTTAAATTTGTTTAAGTTTAACATTAAACATGCTATTATAAATTAATAATCATATTGGTCATGCCATCGTATTAATATCGTACACTTGATGGGGATAAATTAATACAGACCAAGAGAAGGACAATGTTTTAAATGCACACATGGAGTTGGAAGATTCTTATCTTGATCTCTGTCTTAGTTTGAGATTTCACTCTTTTTACTGCGGCATCTGGAATGTGTTTTTCACGTCGCAAAACTTGATGATGAGTGGAAAAAGTGTTGCAGTCGTTACATGGGGTCTTTGCCTCTACGCTAAATTTAGTCAAGATCAGGGGGCCCGTTCACAGAAAACAAAATTTGTCTTAAAATTAGTCTTACCATTAGCTTTTTCCTATAGACCGTTAATAGAAACATGGTAAACTTACGAGTTTCTTATACTCAGTGTATAGATGTTCGGCTACAAGAAAAAGTTAACGTCAAGACAATTTTAGTTTTGACAACGTGCCACAGATGTTTAAGCGTTGTTTCACGTAAAAAGGGACATTATTGCGCGCATGTATCTACAGTGAGGATGCACTAACTGTACTCTAGTAGTTATAGCGATTACTAATGTTGGGAATCGGTCCATATGCTATGATTGATAATGAATTGTTCAAACTTATTAACCATCGATTAATCTTCGAGTAATTATGATGATGAATTGCAAAAAAAAAACCTGTAAAAATTACTCGCAAAGTGGATTTGAAACAATCAATAAAGCAGTGCCTTTAAAATTGAGCTATCTACTTGAGGTGATTGACAGACAAACTCCAGCCAATCAGTGTCGCAATATGACACTCTAACAAGAACGCTTACCGACAAAGTCCCGAAATGTCGACGTTTCGGCGTGTGCGCCTGAATAATACCAAGCGCTAATAATACACAGTAGTATGTAATGTATAGTTTATGTAAATGTATTATCAGCTCTTGATAACACGTGTAGCCCGGGTGAGCTTCACCGGCGTAACAGCCACAGTGACATCCTAGGGGACCGTGACTCGTTCGAACAGATATGTCAATTGCATTTGTCACGACACTAAAGCGGCGTTCCTAGGCGGGTGTGACGACCTGGTAAAAGCACGGAGCGTGAAATTTACGACACGAATAATCAGCGCGGGCAGCATAAACGAGCAAAGCCTGACGAGCTCAATTAATTATATGACAACGCTAATGTAATAAGAAGTCGAAATTATAGCACCGCGACGATTTGAATCATCGGTTATAATGGAGTTCGTCGCACGTGACTGTGTATCCGCATCATTTGCTTCCCCCGCATCGTAGGTGATGTCACACCAGGGTAAAAAATACTTATTTTTTCACCAGACTTTTTTCGCCATTTTTCTGACTTGTCAAAAATTTACCAGAGCCATTTTTATGTATCAATGCAGATCTTAGTCTATTTTCCATAGTTTTCAAATTTTCGAAAAATAAAGACGTTAATATACATGTAACTTTATTATTTGTGGGGATGGGACAATCAGTGTAAAATTGTAATGTATTGATTAATTCTGGATTCCATGAGTTTGTCAAATTTTCGTCTGTTAATACATCATGTACCATAATTACCTCGGCAAGGTTGGCAGGCGTATTAATGTTTCACCGGCGGCGTGTGTTGTTGTTGTTTTTGTGGTTTAAAGTGTACAGCCTAACTGAAAAAATTATGATGACGATTGTCATAAAAAGGTTTAGAGATAGTCAAAAATCGCCTAACTAAATTGATGAGATATTTGGTGTGATCCGGATCCAATTAATTAATTAAATTAAAATTATTTCAGGATAGGTCAGAAAGGGGTATCTTAGAATTGATTACATTTTGGTGGGTGATCCGGATCCAATTAATAATTATAAATTAATTAATATTTAAATTTTCAGGATAGGTCAAAATGGGGTAAAACTTAGAATTCATAAATTTTCGTTGTGATCGGATCTCAATTAATTATTTTAATTAAAAATTATATTACCAAATTTTCACAGTGACAGAATTCAGCTGCTTTGGCGGAGGTCTGCGCTCTCCGAGTGCTCTATTTATATTTACATTACTACATATCACTAATCACACTTGCAACTCATGATCCAAACATCCTTTGAATCCATTCGCATTCACAATGCCGCCTCCAAGGCTCCGACACCTCTGACCTCTCCTATCTTCTAAGTTCTATCATAGTACCAACAGGTGATGTCACACACTCTGGCGTGTATATGTTACGGTGAGGTGTACGGGGAGTGTGTAATAGTCAGGCTGTGTCAAACATGGGCGTATGGCGAATTTGATTAGAGGGAAAGTTCTCCATAAAACAGGATCATCTATCTAGTTCTTTATATAAGATCGCGAGTAAATAATAATTGATCACATTCTGTTACGATCGATATTATAATGGGATCCTCAATGTTATTATCTCTTTTTACACAAAGTACGCCAATGTCTTTTATTATATTCACGCAATATACACTCTAATATATATAGAATATATATATATATATATATAAAAACACACATATACGCACGCACACACATATTATAGTATAAATATGCCGCGCGAGTGATATCTTCCCGGGACAGATTTTTAGGAGTCCATCAACCATGTGCTGTGTGTCTGTCATCGTAGCGAATAGCAGCAGCACAGCAGTCACGTGTCTGTCGATGAAGCCGCACCTATCACTGTAAGATCAAAGGTGGCGGAGCAAACTCTCTGATCAGGCGATCATATGGTTGCTGTCCTGCTGGGGCCCGTTATCAGAAACAAAATTAGTCTTAACATTAGTCTTAACATTAGTCTTAACATTGACTTTTTATCATAGCTAGTTGACAGAAACATGGTGAAGTTACGCGTTACACATCCGGAGTGAAGTTATGAAGAAAAAGAAATGTTACTTAAGACTAATGTTGAGGCCAATTTTATTTCTCTGAACCGGCCCCCGAATCAGAGGTGTTATGATTGTGAAGACTCGCCTACGTATTTGCACTTGAGTCTGCAAGACGGAGATGTGAGTGTGTGTGTCTGGGGGAGGGGGGTTATCCTTTCGTGGCAAGCTTACCGAACTCCAGGCGTGTGTATTTAGGAGGTATAGCCTAAGGTTGACTCAACCCCCGTTAGCACAACAGTTGGACATGACATGATGGATACAGTAAGCACTATAGGGGCTCACCCGTGATTCAGCACTCCGTCAGTTATTGTGAGTGCATTTAGTTGGGCGAGTCCGCAAAGCTGTGGTTCGCGACCTGCTTATGATGAATTCGGCCTGTTATTCCTACGTCTTCTTCTCTTCGTCTGTGTCTATAGACGCCCCCACTCATCATGGCTGTCACAACACGATGTAGAACATTCAGCAATGCGCCGATGCACGCACGCATGGGTTCGCAGTACGGCGAAATGAGACCGCGTCTTCATCAGTGGACGAATCTCCTTACTAGATCGGAAGGGTGATACTCCATTAGGAGTGTTCCCAACTTTAATGTCATTAATGGTCATAATAACATATATATATATATATATATAATATAATATGGTCATATATTAGTTCTGTGGTTTAATGTCATTTAGTTAGGGTTAGGATTATCAATCATTCAACATTAATCAATTAATCATTAAATCAATTAATGCATTAATATATCAAAGTGGAACATCTCCCAAATGAGGCGTTAGCACCGATCGGAAAGAAGCAGCGCGATTTTAATCGTAGTTTTGTCCACCCACAGAGAGCGCGTATTAATTCGTTTGCTGTATGCCGGCTCCACTAACATGTGGTAATAATTTAAATTTTTATGGAGATTTAAGAAGGGCTAACATACACCACCATCCCGCCCCGTAAAGGACAGTTAGTATCGTCCGTTGAGAGAGAAACCAGCCGACAGTGATGTTACAGAGAGAACGCGTATACTTACACGGGGGAGCCAACGCAAGGAAAGCGGATCTTTAGGATGTGATTCACGTCGTTATGTATAATGTATAAATTCTTTTTTGTGAATGTCCAAAGCTTATATTCTCGACAGCTAGCACACATACGCCAATCTGTTTGGGCGCGTGCTACTCCACAATTCGAGCCAGTAATTAATGCGCTTACAGTAAAAACATATATCACTGCCAGTAAAAGTTGACAATTTAGCTTTGACAGCACTAATAAGGCCTAAAGCATGGCCCTTATTTTTTACCAAGTATTCAAACCGATGCATACGTTGTATTACATAGGTTTAATTATAGACTTTATGTAGCGTTGAACATGATTAGGAACTGTAATAAGCCGAATATGACTCACAGGTTAAATGATAATAATGAAGGAATAGAGCGATCGAAATCCGTCAGTTATTCTCATGAACTATAGAGAGGTGGCCAGTTGTGGGTATCAGCTTGAGATAGGTGCCTCAGAAATATATATATATATATATTTATATACGCAGGGAATAGAAAAGGGGGTGGAGCAGGAAGAGTTGTAAATAAAAAAAGAGTTGTAAAATAAAGAAAATAAATAAATAACTGATTGAAAAAGAAGTTTAAACAAAGTAGTGATTTTTATACAAATTTTACGAGTTGGTGAATTAAAATGAACGCGTTCGTAATGCTAGGTGCCATCCGTCATGTACATCTATGTGTCCGAGTTTTCGTGCAAGCGTTTCTGTAAAGCACATCGACGCAAGTTCGTGGCGTTTGCGCCGGCGTAAGTACGTGCGCGCGTGCGAACACGTGCGTCGGTGTACGTGTAATGTGTGTGCGTGCATGTATATATCGTGCGTGTAGTGTTCACGGTGCGTGCGTGGCTATGCACATGTGTGCGTGCGTCGCCGTCGTAGGTGTGTGCGTGCGATCGCTCGTACAATCACTGTAGCAGTCGCGGTCTGGTGTTCGCAGCATCAGCCGTGAAGCTGGTCGATGTCGCGGCGAGACAAATACAGCTTCAACACTCTGCTAACGCTGGTGCGAGGTTGCCTGCCTCCACCTCCCTCCCTATACTTCCTCCCTCTCCCCACGGGTAAAAACATCAAACATCACGTGCGGCTCGCATTTCATAAGCGTTCTTGCTCTAGCATCATCGCATCTGGAGCCCAACTCGCTCGGTGTATATACACTGATGGTCCCTCGGCCCTGGACGGAGAGGCGGGAGAGCGGGTGCCAGCGGCGAGGGGAGGTGACGCGTGAAAGGAGCGCACCGCCTACGTCACGTCGCGTACCTTGTCGCCGGTGTTATGTATAGGGTGAGGTGGGTGGGCACACGTGTAGTTGCACCTGCGGGTGAGCAAGGTGCGTCTATTCCGTGCGGTGTGTGTGTGTGAGTTAGGATTCCAGCCCCTCCCCAACCCCAACACCCCCTTTCCCTGCGAGAATGAACTTTTTCGTAAAGGTGGTGTAGGGATGCTAGGCGACCCCGCGCAGAGTTTGTGTAACGGTTTAGGAAGGCGCGTTAGGAGGTGCGGGGAAGCGGAGGTCTCTCGCGGAGTGAGAAGGAATCGGAATATTACGCGGCTAAAGGTAGGCGATACAAGGTTTGCAGGTTTGCACGTGTTGTCCGTGTGACGCCTCTTGCAAGCGTTTCCCTGACGATTGACAGGTTGGAGTATGTTAAAGCTAACGCTCCATTAGAAGTGTTCCCAACTTTGATATCATTATATAATGATTAATGATTAATGATTAATGATTGATAATTGATAATCCTAACCCTAACCCTAACCCTAACCCTAACCCTAGGAGGATTCATCGTGTCTGTCTGCCCGGTGCAGCGTGGAGTCTGTCGTTCGATCCTTACAGCTTTGCTTGTGTCATTGTGCATGCCGTTCGCGTGCTTGTATAAATAAGTGGGCCCATGTCGTGCAGTGAGATACAGCTGCTGTGTGTAAGCCGCGACAGAATTGTGTGCGATGTGAATCGCCGTAAGACATTTCAAGATGCGCTAGACATCGCCCTATACGAACACCGGCGGAAACGTTGCTTGACAGACGTTGCAGAACAATCGGTGTTAGAGAAGTTAATGTAATAGACATATTGATTTTAACAATCGGTGTTAGAGAAGTTAATGTAGTAGACGGAGAAGAGAGTACGAAGTACAGAATATCACGAGCCTGTGAAAATTGTGTGGCTCTTGGCGTAGGTAGTCCTGCGTGCCTTTACCGAGCACAACAAATCACATAAATTACGTGATTTCCAAAGCTAGAGTAGTAATGATAGGATACGTATTACTGTTTGTACTGATACTTTCATACATTTGTTCATAAACTACTCTTCCCCTCCTCGCAGCATCCTTGCAATGCTCCTCATGAGAAATGGATAGTAAATAAATAATAAGACATGAGAGTAATGAATAAATTATAAAAAATTAATAATTTAAATAGTAGTGGGAAAGTATAGAATGTAGCACCAAATCTATGCGAGAAGAGAGTATGGTATGTACGAGCATGAAACCTGTGCAGACTGTAGACTTTCGACACACTAACAACTAAATTTCCATTTCTCTTTCCTCGCAGGAGAGTAATTGCAAGCAGCTCGCCAGCGATCCCTGCTGGCCGCTCGCCACCGCCGACGCCGTCATTGTCCACGTCGGCGACGCCAGCGCCCTCTGCCTGCGACCGGGTGAAGCGTGCTTCTGCGTGACGCACGCGCGGCTGAGCGACGCGCAGCTGACCGTGCGCTACGTCACTGACGGCAACCGTCGCGCCGCCATCGTCGTCGCCGAGGTTGATTTCGACGCCGTGTTCACGCGTGAGTGGTGGGAGGCGCACACGCCCGGCCAGCGCCCCCCAGTGAGCTGCGTCGTGATGAGCGAGGCGGGACCGCGGCGCGCGGCGTGGGACGCGCTCGCGTGCGCGCACGACGCCTGCGTCCACCGGCTGCGCTCGGACGTCGTCGCCGCGAGGAACGGTGGCGCCCCCACTGGCGGGCAGTTCAGGAAGAACGAGAAGCGGCCGCACCGCAAGCGCGTCCGCTACCAGGGTCGCGAGGCAAAGCAGGCGCGCTCACCGACGCCAGGGGGCGCCGCCGTTGCCAGCGACATCGCGCAGGATCCGTCGGCGGCGCGGCCCGGGTTTTTGTCACAGCTGAAGGCGAAGTCTCCGTTCCTCGGACGGCGGAACCTCGCCGAAACAAGAGGCGCCGCAGCGGGGAGTCCGGAGTACGGCGAGCGGGCGGCGCCGCGGCGGGGCGCTGTCGTGGCGCCGGCTACCCCGCGGCGTTGACCTGCGCATCTCGGCCAGCAGGGGCGGCCGGGGAGGTGGGTTTTTCGGACTAGGCCGGCGCGTCGTACGAGCGACGAGCGGCCGTCGGGGGAGGCTGCACTGCACAGCTCCGCAGCTGAGTCCACGCCAGCCCGGCCGGCGCCGCCCTGGCATGGAGCACGTGCAGACCTGCGCGTGCGGCCAGTCGTCGGCGCCCTCGCTCAGGGACACGAGTCACCGCGTGCGAAACCCGCGTCCGATTCCCCCGATCACGAGCCGCGTCGGTCGCCGGTCGCAGTTTCCGACGACGGAGCGGGAAAGGAGGCGTCGGTGAATTCGAACGTGCCGCCGGCAACTTCGGCGGGCATCGCGAAGGCGTCCCCGGAGAAATTAAATCCGAGTGCGTTCACGGATGGCATGGTGAGTCATCATCCCGACGACGCGGCCGTGCAGCCGGGCCACCTAGGCCAGCCACCTGGCAGGGCAGGTGATAAAGGCGAGTTTGCGTGCGTTCGAGGGAAGGACGATAAGCCGGCGCTGGGTCACTGCTACGTAAAACCGAAGAGCGCTGCGCAGCTGATGTCTCCCGAAGCTGTAAACTCAGCCGACGCAGCTCTCGCGACAACAGATGCGCCGTTGGAACGTGCGAGTACAGCAGAAAACATATCATCTCGATCTGTGAATACGTCGTTGGATGCGGCCTCCGAGCCCATGAATGGGAGCGCGGAGACGACGTCAGGTTCTGTGAGTAGAACATCAGATGTGAATTCAGAACCTGTTGATAGAACTGCAGGAGTGTCGTCAGAAGCTGTGAATACAGCAGCAGAGATGACATCACAATCTGTGGATACAGCGGAGGTTTTGTCGGAATCTGTGAATCTTACAGCAGATGTTTCAACAATGCCCGTGAATGCCACGGCAGCCCTGTCATCAAATCCTGTTGAGCTAACATCAGAGGTGCAATCACGGTCTGTGGATACAGCAGTGGAGATTTCACCAAAGTCTTTGAATACGACAGCAGAGATTACAGCAGAACCTGTGGATACGTCCGAAAACGTGTCGTCAGAAACTGTGAATACAACGACAGAAGATATGTCATCAGAACCACCGAATACAGCAGCAGATATATCTTCAGATCCTCTGAATACAACAGCAGATATGTGCTCAAAACCATTGAATACAAAAGATATGTACTCAGAACTATTGGATTCAAAAATAGATATGTACTTAGAACCATCGGATACAAAAGCAGATACGTACTCAGAACTATTGGATACAAAAACAGATATGTACTCAAAACCAATGAATACAACAGCAGATATATCCTCAGAAGCTGAAACGATATCACCAGATATAGCACAACAAATGACCCCAGAACCACAAATGCCCGAATTGATCTCGCACCATGAGAAAACAGCACCAATCACCTGTCCAAGACCTGAATCTTCAGCATCAGTAACGGCAATAGAATCCGAAACAATAGATGCAACAGCATCCTCTGAATCGGATAGGAAATCATGCATAAATGCAACACAATCTGAAGAGATTTCACTGGAAATAGAACTTCTGACATCGGACCATGGAATGCCTTCAGAACCTGAGGCAGAATTAGGAATATCCCATGAGACTGAGAGTAAAGAACTGAAGGTAACACAAGAATCGTGTTTAACTCAACAGAACACGGCTCAACATGTTAATTCAGAAACTGACGTGAAGACGTTTGCCAAGATGCCATGTGAATCTAAGGATGCAGCACCAGAGACATCTATATCAAGTGAGAAAGCACAAGATACTCCACTAGCAATACTTCAAGTGCCTTTAGATGTGGGACATGACAGCATGCTAATAGAAGACTGGGATGAAGAACTGCCTGGTAATATAACACACGGAAGTTTTCGTTTTCTACGTAGTTTGTTGCGAGTAGATCAACATTACCTGCTGTGATTTTGCGTATTTGCAAGCTGTGTATGCGATCCATGTAAGAAGCAATAAAGCAAAAATCTCCTTCTGAATCCTAAAGTGATAACGCTATTTATATAATAATAAGTATAAGTTAATTAGACGTTGTACAAAAATATGAGCAGCTGGTCTGTGATTTGTTAGTGGCATTCTGACAGTACAAATTGGTTGTTTCAGTTGATGGTCTACAGAGAAGTATTGAAGCATGCAGTCCTTGTGGACCCAACATCCCTACACAGATAATAAGTGTCAACTTTGGTCTGCTGCATTCTGGAATGGTAGTCATGCCAGGTACGTGCAGCAAGGTTAGAATTTGCCTTCATGCTGAGAATGCCCATTCATTCTTGCATGTGGCTAGATGTAATCAGGGGAACATATGGCGCTGAGGGATGTCAATTAATAAAACATTCGATAAGCAGCATTAACTGATGTGTGTTTACCTGCGATAAAGTTTCACACGATATGATTCACTGCAGTAGTTGTATTGTAAATCTATCGTGCGCTGTGTCTTTCTATTGTTTGAATATTTCTTTACTGCAGCTTAATTTAAGAAAATGGCCACCAGGTGGCAGTACATGCATATATTCTAGTTGGTAGTAATAACATGTAACTTATAATTTGTATGAATGTAGAAATTTTATTTATTACATATTCAGTGTTTCTTGATATCTAGTCAGATGATTAAGTATAAGAGTTGTACGTAAATTTATTGTATTTTGTATGTGTTTCAGGCCGCAGGGACAAGAAAGGCCACGCATTTGTAGTAATGTACCTCAGGAAGCAGAATTCTGGTTGCACAGCAGATAACATTGCCAAGTTGCTCATGTATTTACATACCATACCCAGGTAAGGCAACTGCAGTCGTGTTATTTTTGCAAAAGAACGTGGAATATCCGTGTGATCGCTCTATTTGACTATTGCACTATTCGCACTAGCTCAGTTTTGCTGTTGTTTTTGCCGATACGCGATATCAGCTTGAGAACACAAGACGATGCATCGAGATGCGAGAGCTAGTCATTTTTCCCCGGAGAGAATTAATATTTTAGACGGCTGAAAAAACGTTTTGAGGCTTTCAGTCGCTTTTGAAACTGAAGCCTGTCACTCTACAGTACAGTTTTTACGAAGCAGTGTATTTGTAAGGATGTGTTTGTTTGTGTATGTGTGTGTGTGTGTGTGTGCATGCGTGTATGCGTGCGTGTGTGCGTGTGTGCGTGCGTGTGTGTGCATATGCCTGTGTGCATGTGTGTGGTCTGTTAGACTACTGTGCCGTATTAATTTTGCATCGATCGCTGTTTTCTCCTATCAGGAAGGAAGTGGCCAGGAAGGGCTTCACTATTGTGGTGGACAGCTCTGCTTGCAGCAAGACAGCAGCTGAGGTCTTCTGCCAGGCTCTCATCACCCTCAACGTAAGTCTATCGAGCTAAAAAAAATTGCATTTAATTTCTATTTCGTTAGAAATTTGCCGAGGCTTCGATTGCGAGTGCGATCATGCGGTACATCACGAGCCGGCAGGCATGCACCTGCAACAAGCTCTCTGTGTGAAGAGATGGTTGTTATCAGGGAAAAAATTTCTTTTTTTTCACGGGAGCTCTTTTTCAAGTCTGTGGAAAAAATAGCTCTTGTCACAAATTTTACAAGAGCTATTTTGAGCCTCACAGGAGCGATTTGGGAGGTTTGAAGAGCGAATCGCTTATCGCTCCCGTGTATTTTTTACCCTGGTTGTTATGCTTGTAGTTTGAATGAATCTTTTTAATGGTCTATGTAGAATTCGGGTGCATCGTATTATGTATTTATTATTTATCTGTATAATATATAATTGAGAAATACTAGTTGTTGTTTACTTTCGCTGTCTTTCCCTCTCTCTTTCTCTCGCTCTCTCTCTCTCTCTCTCTCCCTCTCACCCTCTCTCCCTCTCTGTATCTCTCGCATGTCTCTATTGCTCTCTCGCGCTCTCTCTCTCTCTCTCTCTTTATCTCTCTCTCTCTCTCTCTCTGCCTCAAACAGCTGGGAGCGAAGTTGTACCTCTCATTATAAAATTAACAGCGCAGTATGATGGCAGATGGCTGTCAAGACCTGCTTTCACGTAGATCTTCTTTCTAGCGTGTCTGAGGGAATTGCCAGACGTGTCTGTGATTTATGGCCGGCGAGAGAGAGAGCGCGTGAGGGGGAGAGAGAGAGAAAGGGAGCGAGAGGGAGAGAGAGAGAGCGCGTGAGAGGGAGAGAGAGAGAAAGGGAGCGAGAGGGGGAGAGAGAGACACACAGAGAGAGAGAGAGAGAGAGAGAGAGGGAGAGGAGAGAGAGATGAGAGAGAAGAGAGGAAGAAGAGGAGAAAGAA
>NW_014577080.1:762210-765356 GCF_000485595.1 Priapulus caudatus
CCCTCTCTCTCTCTTTCTCTCCCTCTCTCTCTCTCTCTCTCTCTCTCTCTCTCTCTCTCGCTTTCTTTCCATTTGGAGGATGGAATGAAAGTGTTGGAGTCATCGGGAAGGTCGGACGGGTAGCCGCGCAGAAACAAGACTATTATTTTGTTTAGCTCAATATACTTACGGTAAAGTAAGAGTGTTCTTCGTTTTAAATTCTAATCGAAATCGACGAAATCGACGTACATATACAAATGTCAACAGTGTCTTTAAATTAAATATCTTTTAATCTATTGAGACAATATTGCTGTAATTTATTATGGAACAATGCGGATGAAGAACTTAATACAGCCATTATTGAAGAATTCGTATTATATACTAGTAACCTGAAGGATAAAAACCGTGGATGTGTTATATCAAAATATACTTATTCAATATACAAGCTATATTTTAGGGTTGAATGGCGCTGAATAGGGTTAAACAGGGTGGGACCATCCAAATAATATAGGTAGACTCTATGTATTTCTATGGGTGGGACCTAGAAGAACAGAAAGCTCCAAAGTCGTTAGTTTAAACCACTAAGTTTGATATATTTCTATTCGAAATACGCTTCTATGTATACATTCTCTCCGTTTCGTCTCTATAATAGATAGGGTACACCGATAGTGATTTTCTTGACAATGACTTTAGTGACTCATAGGTCACCCATGTTATTCCAGGCCTATGATAATGAACTAAGCTATTCCGCTGTCAGTCTGTCACAGATGTGGAGCAAGGTTGTTGCCTAATATAACCTTTTAATATGTACCTACAGGCTACCACTGTTGTCTCATCCGTGCATGGTCGTGGTCGCTATCCTTTTCGCTTCTGCTGTCCACCTTTAGCGATTAGAGTTTCCTACGTGTTGTTTTGAAGACGCAAGAAGATTATTGTGTGTTTGTGTTGTGTGCGGTGCGGAGTGTGTGAGTGTGTGTGTGTTTGTGTGTGTGTGTGCGTGCGTGCGTGCGTGCGTGCGTGCGTGCGGGCGTGCGTGCTTGCGTGCGTGCGTGTTTCTTTCTGTGTTGGTTTGTTTGTGCGTGCGTGTTTGTTCGTGTGTCTTTGTTTCTTTCTTTGTTGGGCTGTGTGTGCGCATGTGTGTTGCATATATGTGTGTGTGTGCGCGCGTTTGTGCGCGCTTGTGTGTGCGTGTCTGTGCGCGCGCGCTTGTGTGTGTGAAATTCGGTGCCAGTCCTCTGATCTGCGAAAAGAAAAATCTTGATGGACGTTGTCGCTGTAAATAGTAGAGGTCCGTGTTCGGATATATTAAGCTGACAGAGCAGAGGCCCTCTCTGTTTGTCTTTATCGGCGGAGGTGACCCAGACCCGCGCTCGGCCATAGGCTAACCTTTGTTGTGACTCATGTGTACACAAACGGACTGCCGCCTTTGCTGATCTGCGGGGTGATTGATTAGCCTATTTCCACAGCGGCACAGAAAGCGAAGCCGGGAGGAAGGGCAGAAGGAAAGAAAGAGGGGGGATGTTAGAAATCGTTCGATCGAGAGAGAGAGGGGGGAGGGAGGGAAAATGCGCGTGTGCGTGCGTGCGTTGTGTGTGTGCGTGTGTGCGTGTGTGCGTGTGTGTGGGGTGCGCGCGTTTGTGTGTATATATGTGTGTGTATGTGCGTGTGTGTGTGTATGTGTGTGAGAGAGACAGAGTACGAGAGAGAGATAGAGACGCGAGAACGCACGACGAAACGAGAAGAAAGGCGCAAGAGGAAAGGAGACGATAGAAGAGGAAGATGGTGGGGGTACGGAACGAGTGATGGAAAGAGAGAAAGAGGAGGAGACGCAGAGAAAGAGAGAGAGAGCGCGCGAGAGAGAGGAGAGAGAGAGCGCGTGAGAGAAAGAGAGAGAGAGAGAGAGACGCTGAGAGAAATGGAGAGAGGGAGAGAGACAGAAAGAGAGAGCGCGAAAGAGAGAAAGAAAGAGAGCGAGAGAGAAGAACATTCTATATCCAACCGCAGAGCCTAGAGACATGCACTGCTTACGTTGAACTCTGAGATGGCTGGCATTCGCCTGTAGCGCCCGAGGGGCAATCGGTCGGGCGTGGTCTGCGACGGTAGCTATCAACGAATCTTGATATTTTCTTGACACAAATAGAAAATTGAATCAGGCTTTCGTTTAGTCTAATCCTGCGGTCCCTTTCCGACGAAAGATGGAGGAAGTGTCGCATATACAAAGCAGTAAGCGCTGTCATGGTGAATCATCGGTGAGGCGATAGTGGGAGGGGGGTGCGAGTGACGACAGCACTGATAGCGATCGGACAGCATACTTGCTTCTGTATCAGCAGTATTCATATTTCGCCTTGGAGCTGGGTTGAGAGTTCTAGTTATATAAAATAACACCTAAAAGAGGGGGCGGTGCCCCCCGGGTGTTACACGTCGTCTGCTCACGATTGTGTGGAGCGATGCTTTTCGGACATGTGAACACTTAGACGCAGGTTTAAGTTGGGTCTGCTGGTCTCCCTCCATTTACCTGCTTCGCTTGCGGCTCGCACACGTGATTGTTGCGTGATACAAATTATCACGACTATTTTGTGGTCGTTGATTAGAGTGCTGCGAATCCAGTCTGCCACATTTATCGCCTCGTCAGTCATACACCTGTGACACTATCTTCGTTGTATCGGCTTTTGTGTCTTGCCTTTCTGTATTCATTCTATCGATGCTCCCCCTTCCCAATCCTCCTACATGGTCCATGTTTGCAGCTTGCTTCACTGCATCACAAAATTAGGCCGCGTCTAATGGTTGATTGTTTACCATGGCGCTCTGACCGACTTGCGAATGGCATGCTTCGCTGAAAAGTAAAATTTCGTCACAAAAGGTCTGTTTAACTGGTTAATTGCGTCTATATTACTGTACTGTATGCGCACGAAATTGCTCAAATCTTTTTCCTACATATATACGGACCTATACCTCCTACAGCGCGTTATCGCGTCTATGTGACCAAAGCGGCTGTATAAAATCTCCTGCGTACCTACCGACCTATAGTGCTATGTTTAAGTTACTTACTCCGAGTTAAGTTACTCGAGAGAAGCTACTCAAAGCTGGGTTACTCATATCGTTTTACGGTGGGCATATACATACATATATATATATATATATATATATATATATATATATATATATAT
>NW_014577080.1:765614-766827 GCF_000485595.1 Priapulus caudatus
GTTGCATGAGCTTGTTTGGCAGGCCCATCGAGCATGAACACGCACGATCACGAGAGTGAGTGTTGTGTATATTTTCATTCGTAAGACTAGTCGTCGTCTTTCGCGAGGTTCGACGTCCCCGCAGCTGCGTGGAAAGTACGGAGTGCTGATTGTCGCATACAGCTTTTGTCACCGACTGTCGCCGACCGTCGGAACTTTCTGGTTGTTGCGCATCTTTATGATATTGGCTGTGAGATAGTGGTGTTGGTGGTGATTGCGATGTTAGCGGTAGCGGTGGCGGTGTTTGGTGGCGGTGACGTTGTCGATGATTTTGACGGTGACGGTGACGATGATAGTGATGGTGACGTTGACGGTGACGGCGGTAGCGGTGGCGGTGTTTGGTGGCGGTGACGTTGTCGATGATTTTGACGGTGACGGTGACGATGATAGTGATGGTGACGTTGACGGTGACGGTGATGTTGACGATAATAGTGATAGTGATAGCCCGCTGTGATCGATCCCCGCTCTCCTTTAATGACGATATTTGCGATGTTGCAATCAGGAACACATTAATAAACGCGCGCGCGGTTCAATGCAAAAAAGTGCACATACATAAAATACATAAAATACATAATACATACATACATACATAACACATACATACATACGTACATACATAATACATACATACATACATAAAAAAGTGCACAAACACATACGCGTGTTTGTTATGCATTCCCGACATACGATGATTAGACCACGTAGACACCGTGACTCATGTGTGAGATAGCGATCCCCCCATCACTACCACCACTACCACCACCCCGCATTCATCCACGCAGCAGACTGATGCTATCAGGAGTGTACAATGTAGATTATAACAGGAGTTAATAATGACAAATTTGTCATTATTAACTCCTGATTATAATTAGTCTATGATATTATCAAGAGTCCATAATAGAAAAATTATATATGACATTTTCTATTATGGACTATATTATTAATGTAGATGTACATTAGATGGTCTATTAATTCGGCTATATTATACATTCCTGATGCTGTTACTTACTGGAGAGATCGTATGTACGTAGCTCCGTCTCTACGTGTTGTCTACAGCGCGTGGCTCTGTATCTCTGCGTCTGTGTGTCTCAGTGTCTCGTAGGTTTATTCCCGTTTCGCCATTTTCCCACTTCGCCATTTCCCATTTCGCCATTAAAATTTCCCATTTCGCCAT
>NW_014577080.1:768073-769767 GCF_000485595.1 Priapulus caudatus
GAGAGAGAGAGAGAGAGAGAGAGAGAGAGAGAGAGAGTCTCGCCCACCACCGACACAAACCTTGAAGAGAGTCGGTGGGGGTGGGGGTGGGGGGCTGAGGATTATGAATGATGATAATTCACACGGAGTCGTCTCTCGTTGGCGGTCACTATCACACGACACCCTAGCTGTCACTATCTCAGGATGGGAGGGGCAGATAGCTGTGTGTACCGTCTTATCTCGATGCGTAGAAACGTGGGCTACGGCTAGAGCGGCTGAACTTACCGTAGAGTTGGTTCTTGCTCAGATCAGTTTCTCTTGTGCAAACTGTAACTGATATAACCGGAAAGAGGTGGTTCCGCATACACACACGCAGGTCTTAGACTATGCTGTCGGTGCGTGCGGGCGCCCGCTCGATTGTGTATGTGTGCGTGTGCGTGCGTGCGTGCGTGCGTGCGTGCGTGTGCGTTTGTTACTTCTCTGTAGCTTCAAGAAACGGTCGTGTATAGTGGTGTCCGTTTTACCGGGACACAGGTCGGGAACCACGAAACTGTTCCGATTGAGCGGTGGTCTCGATCAAGCTTCGTACACATACACAACGTGTCACTGTGTTTAAGAATTGTTTTTTAAAGACGTGTCGTTTAAGCGGTGCGCTCATTTATCCGGGGCCCGATAAAACGGGTCCACTGTATTGTCGTTAGCTCTCGCTGCCGCATCGAACCATCCCCACCTTCCCAGCTGTGTCTGTTACGTGCTGTTTATGATTGTATCTTACCTAAACCAACAAAAACTAGTCGGTGCACTTGCCCGCCAACCGATCGCATACATCTCTTGATAGAGAGAACCTATTCTTACGTGTTACGGATACAAAGGAAAATATCCGCGTTTCCTTGGAATTCGTCCTACGCGATCCAGCGTTGACTCACGCCTGTCTTACGGTCTGTGTTACGTAGACTGCCTCGTGCACTGCCTAGTGAGTCGTTTGCCTCGCGCATCTATGAGCAACGTCAGTAGATCCACTACACACTTTTTTGTTTATAAGAATTCTTTTTATAAGAATCATCGAGGCTTGATTTCCCAAATTTTAAGAATTTTTTAAGAATAATGCTGAGGCTCGATCATCAGACAAACATTGTCACTCGATTACGACGGCGACGAGTGGTTTGATAATGAGGATGACCGATTCTATGACGTTGAATTTTGCGGCCGTAGGGTGAAAGTTCATTATGAAAATGGGTGGTTTGAAGGCACTCTTGAATACTTCAACGACGACATACATAAATATCGCGTTTCCTACCCCGACGGGAGTGAGGACTATATTGGCCTCGAAGACATTGACGGCGTAGAAGTCATATTACTGTAGTTTAACGAATTGCGTATATTTTGAAAAGGAGGGGTTACTTTCTTGTTGTGTTATACATTGGTTCTTTTATTGGATATTAGCATTTTCCTCTTTCGTTCAACTACCACGTTTTACATGCCATCGCATTTAACAGTTTTAATGAAAATATAAGTCGATTTTTTCAACAATTATTTAAAAATCATTTAAGAATTATTTAAGGCTCAAAATGTCGATTTTCTAAGAATCACGAGGCTCAAAAAAAAGTACGATTCTTATAAACAAAAAAGTGTGTAGAGGTGTTGAACAACAGTAGAGGGCGTCCATAGGCGGCAGGCCTGAATAAGCATCGAACATAAATTAATTAGAAATACTC
>NW_014577080.1:770609-773125 GCF_000485595.1 Priapulus caudatus
CAAGAACACAGAGAGCGAAAGCGAGAGCGAGAGCGAGAGAGAGTCGCTCGTGGTCACCACCGTGTGTGCGGGTTAGAGTACCGGTACAACCCTGTCTGACCTTACGACTTTACCGTGTAGTGAGTGCGGGCACGTCCCGCCCCGTGGTGGACAGTGATTAGTGAGTGGAACAGTAGCTTGCGGCTACCGAGAGGCATATAATATACGTGATAACAACCAACGCGCGAGTGTAGCGCACGTGAACGCGTGCGTCGAGCGCGTGCCGCTACACACGCATGCGCGCGCGCGCCTGTCGTTATAATTATTCGCAAGAACAGAAGCTGCCGGTGCAGCAGCAGCTGATAGCGCTACCGTGAGTCCAGGTTTCACTAAGCGATCTCACTGCATTTTTTTTAAATATTAGTGTGAAATTACGAGCTGTCTATGCCGCTGTGGCGTGATAGGGGGTGGTTGTGTCGTGTGTTCGGGAGGAAGGGGTTACCATCAGAAGTGTCATAATATAGATATATATTATTACACTCCTAATACCATCAGGTCACTTGTGTTTCTGTGTGTAATTGTGTTGTTTTCTCATGCAGGCCAATATCAGCAACGCTGTATACCAGGTGCTGGTTCTTGCGAAACCGGAGAAATGTCACGACAGGCCGACCGTGTGGAAGAATCACTTACAGGTAAATAGTATAGTACGCGGGTGTAATTTTCTTCCACCTGCCCCGAATTCGTGAGGAGGTGAGGAAAGATGAACGTGCGTGCGTGCGTGTGTGTGCGTGTGTGTGTGTGTGTGCGTGCGTGTGCGTGCGTGTGTGTGTGTGTGGAGGGGGCGTGTGTTTGTGTGTACGCGCATGTCCGTTAGCGTGCGTGTACGCGTGTTCCCAAGAGCATTTCCTGATTCGAAGCCGGCTACTCTGTGAGACGGCCCAGCTACTACACCATTTTATGTTACGTGGCAACGAAGACAGATAGGTATTAGGCGGGACTCAAGCTGTGCATATAAGTTAAACGTGACTGCTGTAGGCGTGGTAGTTGCATGCCTGAATACATTCGCAGAATATGCCTTTTAGCCGATATGTAATTATTTGCGATGTCGTCTTTTAATATGACTGTCAAGCCTTTCGGTGGAAAAACCTGGCTCACCGAGTCGCCCACGCCCATCTGCCACGCCCAAACACATACCCATGCTTGTTCGCACACGCACGCCCGTACATACACGCACGCACCCACGCACAAACGCATGTGCATGCTGCACACGCCCAAGCAAGCACACGCTTGCACATCTTTACACACTTCATGCCCGCACGTGCACGCATGCGCCCACGCACGAACGCACGTACAACTACAAGCATACGCCCAAGCGTGTTCACAAATCCACACCCGTTGATTCGCAGGATCGCATGTTCATACAGTATGTAGTATTACCAGGAGTCTGTTATTTTTGTACATCAGAAGTAGATAATAGTTAATTAGGGGGGGGGGATATAGGGGGGGGGGTGGCGTAGATAGTAGCTACTTCTGATGTACATATATCGCATGCACTCGCACATACACGCATACACGCGCGCGCGCACACACCACACCACGCATCTTGTAATATATAATCACAGGGACACGTACACATGCACACATGCACGCATACACCACATGCGTCTTGTAACATACGATCACGGGCGCAAACACGCGCGCGCATACACGTACACACACATACATACACACACACACACACGCACACGCACACGCACCTTGTCACATCATGTGACAACACTCGAACGCATTCTTGTTCTGGTGCAATGTCCTCGCGAGGGTGACTACGGGTTTATGCTCAACGGTGACACCTCCCACCGCACTATCGCATAGCTTAGTCATGTAATGTTCGTTGTATCCCTTTTTCCGGGTTTTTGTAACAACACTCACTGTCACAGGTACACAGTGCACACACATTCCCGCCCGTTATAGGTCCACTCCTGATCAGCACGGCTACATACATCTTTGCAGGTCTGACACACTTGCGTGTACTTTAGCGATGGTGATTGGCAGCCGGCGCGAGCTTAACGTTAAAGCTGCTAATGTCTCATTAAAACTGACGCTCGTTATTATGTTCGTTAGTTCAACAGATGTTCACCTGCTGTCCTCCATGCCGGCTTAATTTCGCAGGTGGCGGTGTGACAGGTGATTTCGTATGTGTTCGAGGGATATATATCTATATCTATATCTATATCTATATATATATATATCTATATATGTGTTATATATATATATATATGTGTTATATATATATATATATATATATTAATATATATATATATATTGCAAAATGATAATTGTATCCCCCGCGACGAAGTCGGCGGGGATACTATGGGACATGTCTGTACAGCCGCCGCTGCCCCCGCCGCCGCCGCTCGGTCCGCCGCAGAGATTTTCCCTTCCGCTCTATAACGCAACCCTCAATTGACCTAGCGTGACCAAACTTGGTCTACTTACACATCTTGGGGAGAAGGTGGGCAGCGTACCAAAACCAGGTC
>NW_014577080.1:773135-786899 GCF_000485595.1 Priapulus caudatus
TCCTAGAGGCTACTGTCCCTTTAAATGATTGTGATAACATTATGTATAGTATCCACAGCATGTGCTCTGCTTGCTTACACTACCTTCAGTGAAATCTTACATTAAGTGTTTTTGTTTTGTTTTTTAGCTTAATCACCAAGACGCCATCATCACGGCCACTAAGCAGGTGAATGGTCAACTTAGACACGTTGTTGGCAGAGGGACTACAACTTTGATCGTCATCGCGGAATCAGGAAAATGTATCGCATAAAAACGCTAATAAATTCGTTACGGCCGCTTACTACGGCAGCAGCCGGCCGTGCGCAGGCAAATTGTGTCGTCAGCAGAAGCGGAGGGAAATTGCTGGCGATCCAGCAACGGTGCTATGTTACACGAGTGGCTGCAGAGCCATTTCTTAATGGCAGCTCTTCTGTGTACGTGGAGGAGATGTATAAAGCATGGCTGAATGATCCAAACAGTGTCCATAAGGTAAGCTTAGCATGACAACCCAGGGGTCGAAATTAGCGGTATCCCGATATCCGCGGGATAGTAGATTCTTGTGTTAGATACTAGATTTCAATGCTTAGTATCCCGCCGGGATAGTAATAACAATCATCATATCATCAATATCATCAATAATATCATCAAAATCGGAATGTGTATACATTGTATCAAGCGAACCAGACAATGCGTCTAGTCAATACGTCTGCAGTGTACTTGTCTGTGCATATCTGTGAATCTGTTTTCATGTTTTTATATAATAATTGCATTACATATTAATACTTTTCAAATGCTATTGTATTGCATATTTCAAGATTTTGGATACCAACATTGTTGAAATTACTATCCAAAAAATCGGATACCAGATCTTTGGGGGGGGGGGATACCAGATTTCAATACCTGGTATCCCGAATGGATACCATAATAAGAATCTAATTTCGACCCCTGCAACCCCAGCTCAAACTCTAGCGGAGGCACGTTCAAAAGAGCAGACCCCCAGTGAGTGTTCCAGCCATCAGTGCTTTTATAACCTTTATATCATGTCTAAAGCTACCATTTTCCAGCTCACTAATTCGGGAAAAAATGAAAGTAATCGATAATGCTGTGAGTTTGTAGGTAACGCTGAGCAATAGTATGAATCTATGCTGTACATTTTGTATACATGCAATCGATAATGCTGCACGAGTTTGTAGGTAACGCTGGCAGAGCAATAGTAGGAATCTATGCTGTACATTTTGTGCATTGTGTGATAAGTTGTTTTCTGTAGCGCGATGAGCTGGGCTGCTGTCAGTGCTGTGTATACAATTGCCTCTAGAAGGGGCTACAAGGATATGTGTGTCTCACAAATGAGTGATGGATGATCAATCATGTCATTGCTGCATGTCTAAGTCTTATTATTGTATCCCCCGCGACGAAGTCGGCGGGTATACTATGGCTTCATGTCTCCCCAGCCGCCGCCGCCGCCGCTCGGTCCGCCGCAGAGAATTTCCCTTCTGCTCTATAACTCGACCCCTAATTGACCTAGCGTGACCAAACTTGGTATACTTACACATCTTGGGGAGAAGGTGTGCAGAGTGCCGAGAGCGGAAGGGAAATATGATCAAGGTCAAGGTAAAGGTCAAACAAAGGTCGCAGTGGCCTGGTTTTGCTCACCTTCTCCCCAAGATGTGTAAGTATACCAAGTTTGGTAGCGCTAGGTCAATTAGAGGCCGAGTTACACCTTCTCCCCAAGATGTGTAAGTATACCAAGTTTAGTAGCGCTAGGTCAATTAGGGGCCGAATTAGAGAGCGCAAGGGAAATGTGATCAAAGTCAAGGTAAAGGTCAAATAAAAGTCGCAGTGACCTGGTTTTGGTACGCTTGTCGCGTACCGAAATCAGGTCACTGCAACTTTTATTTGACATTGACCTTGACCTTGACCTTCATCATATTTCCCTTCCGCACTATAACTCGGCTCCTAATTGACCTAGCGCGACCAAACTTCGTATACTTACACATCTTGGGGAGAACACGGGGGATGCATGTAATTGGCGACAGCTGCCCTTTCTAGTTTCTATATCGTCATGTGCGCTCTTAATATCGTTTTGTATGTCAGAAGAACTGGATGCTAGCATAGTTTCATTTTCGTGCTTATTGGGGGCAACGAAAGTAAGCGAACCTGCAAATGACTGAAACGCCCATGCATAGCATTCGTAGCACTGCAGGAAACATCAGCATATATAGATAGCCACATGCGGGGATGGCTGAGGATAATATCAGAAGTAGATAATAGGGAACCCCTATAATGGGGTTCCCTATTATCTACTTCTGATAATATGTGGGTGCCAGCAAGTTTTCCTCGATCGAAATGAACACGAAGACGTGTACGCACATGCGTAATGCTTATTACCCGATGTTTAGTACCACTCCACCTACGTATAGTGGTCACAGGCTGAAACTATGATCTCTTTATGGCGAGTGGAGTGAATCTAAGCTGATGTTGTGCCACGCCTGTAGTAGCCGTCGCACACAATATCATCAGGAGTTTATAATGACAACTAATTGACAAATAAATAAATATTATAAATAGATATATAAATAAAAATAATAAAAAAATATTGACAAATAAATGACAAAAATGTGTCATTATTAACCCCCTGATACCATGTCGCTGTCATAGAAACGTAGCTCCAAGCCTACAAGACATCCGAGCTCCGCCGTACATCGAAATACCTATGTACGGAACTTACGTAAAACCCGTGTGCGTTGACGTTAGTCTCCGCAGTCTGGTCGGGCTAATTAAAGGTTAAGTTGAATGGTATAAGTAATGGTAAATGCTTGCTGCAAGTGATAGACTTCGATTGCTAATCACAGTGACTGGGCCTATTATAAAGTGTCTATCGGGGGAGGCGAGCGTTGTCAGGGTCACATCATAGGTAGTTAGGACATCGCAAGCCTAATACGTGCGCCATCACTTTTAAAGTGAAATGTCGTGCAAAATATTGTGGCATTTGAGAGTCGTAATTACTTGCGATGTTTCTGACATAACAACGGGCCGCCGCCGCCATGACAGTCTAATCATCGAATCTGTCATTGAGACCCAACAACACAATGAGATCTAACAACACAATGAGACCTAACACCGCGTTAACGAGAAGTCCTGCGATGCAGACGAACAGCGGCTGATGGCAGTATTAATTACATTTAATCTTTTATCTTTGCGCGTTCGTAATCTCCGCGTACGTGCACGCACGATGGTGGGGAGGGAGGGAGGTTCTTATAATGGGGGGGGGGGTATATTCTGTCAAGGTTGAGCTGGCGAGCATGCGCACCTGTGCTGATGTGAGTCGCCCAACGTATTGCCTTTCTCAGTACTGCCTGCTGCCGGCGGCAAACTATGAATCACTAAATACAGAGGACGAGAGCTCGTGAGAGTGAGAGCGAGAGGTAACATAGAGAGGTTAGAGCAGAGACGCGAAAGTGCGAACTGAGGGAAAGACAGTCTAGTGAGCGGGAAGGGCGGGGCAACGCTTAGCGCGAAAAAAAGGCAGACGGAGGAAGAGGAATGAGAATGAGAGGTGAGGGAGCGGGGAGACAGGGGAGACACACAAACAGAGATCGATAGAGATGGTGTGAAAGAGAGAGAGAGAGAGAGAGAGAGAGAGAGAGAGAGAGAGAGAGAGAGAGAGGAGTACAAAAGAAGTGGACAGAGCGAGAGACTAAGCAAGAGAATGGTCGAGAGTGAGAGGCAAAGAGAGAGCAGCGCGCGCGTGAGGGGTGGGGGGGGAGCGAAAGAGGAGAGAGAAAGCGGCGGTGAGACCGAGAGAAGTAAATGAGAGAAGGATGAATAGGCGAGATGGAGTTGGCGGGGCAGGTTACGAATTTAATATAGTGAAGTAATAACTGCATTTCAGTTGCATTGGGCCACACATCTAATATATTGGCATTACCTTGCATGTGCGTAACGTAAGCGCAGCGCTCGCACCTATATGCATGGTCGACTTTACCTGCGGCAATGATTTATTCTACTTAACAACTCCATTGCAGTGAATGTTAGTGAAACCTCTCCTTACAGAATATTCAATGCATCCTATTGATCGTAAGTAGGTCAGTTGGCCTAGAAAAATGCCGAAATTGCGTGGTATTCATTGTAATGATGGCAGCAGAAAATACCTTGCCCCCGAATGATCGATCGGCAACATGCGAATTGAAGTTTAGAGGTCGAAATAACGAAATGTACAAATTCGCCTGTGTGTGTGTGTGTGTGTGTGATGTGTGTGATGTGTGTGTGTGTGTGTGGTGTGTGTTGGGATTGTGTGTGTGCGTGCGATGCGTGTCCGTCGTGTGTGGCGTGCGTGCGTGCGTGGCGTGCGTGCGGTGCTGTGCGTGGGCGTGCGAGCGTGTGCGTTTGTGTTTGTGTGGGTGTGTGTGTGTGGATGTGCGTACGTGCGTGATTGCTTGCGTGTGCGTGCGTGCATGCATGTGTGTGATCCAGCCACCGACGAGCAAAGACATTGTGTGTACAGCGACCGCGATGTTGATTAAACCATATGCCGCCTGATGTTACCGCCTCATTTAATATTGACTGTTCGCAAGTCACGCATCTGTCGCATCACCGCAGGTTCCTGTCCCCTGACTGTGTTTGTCATCACCTCTGTCGACCTTGACAGTGACTAGTGACGTGGACAGGACGAGGCAGTGACCAGGTGACGTTAACTGGACGAAACAGTAACTATGTGACATGTGGACAGGACGAGACAGTGACCAAATGACGTGGAAATGACGAGACAGTGACTGGGTGACGTAGAAAGGACGGGGCAGTGCGTAGGTAACGCGGACACGACGAGACACATAAGAGAGGTTCGGCTAGGATCGTAAAACGCGAACGGCGAACACGCGAGTGAGGCTCGACTTCTGACGTATTCGTTACGCGTTTCGCAAGTGATTTCTTGTTCGCCTTTGGTGTACGTGAGACATGCTACGCATGTCATCTGTGAGGGAGTGCGTTGAGTGGCATGTTGAATAGATATGATTATCTATTTGCTTTCATAGACTATAAAAAGAACTTTAAAAATCTTTCTTCCAGCATGTGCGAAAATATTAGCATTGTTGGGGCCACACTCACAAACTCACACCCTGTTTTGTAATGAGGGGGATTGGCCATTTTTAATTAGCCTGGGAACTCGTGAAATTGTCAGATAACATTTTTCCGATACTTCGGGAACAGAGGTCCTCGGGACGTGGGAAAGACCTTCTAAAAATTTGTCTGGGATCTGGGCAAAGATTGTGTCAATTCGTCGGGATTTCAAATTATCTGCCGCTAAATATTTATTTAATTAATTATTTTTTTATTATTATGCCAGATAAATAATAGTATGATAAATATTAGCAATTTATATTAGTGTTGTGAAACCTACCAACTACCTGGAATTTCCTGAAAATGTTACATTAATTTCCTGGACTGGGCAATTGGGATTTTACTATTAACTGGGAAGCCTGGATATGGGCGGTTGTTTTTTGCTAGAAAGGTGGGATGTACCCCCCGTTCCCCCTCATTGTATGGCAGTATCACTTCAGAATTATTAATCAGCATCATCTCGACCTATTGAATCACCTACAATCTGGACAGTGAAAATTGTATATTCAAAGAAAAAAGTAGCTGTACTCTCCAAGTCATTAGTTTTTCTGATAATGCAGGCGATGAATCTGATATTCGCAATTTGTCATACAAGATATTGGTTGAGAATTATTTGTCTTCAATATACATAGCCTACACAATTTCTACATGTCATAGTCATACATACGTATATACTTCATTCATAGCATATGACATACCATGACATAGTGTCATATATGTCATAGATAAGAGAACGATTACGAAGAGTTATTTATATTGGTACAACTGCTACATCCAAAATGGCATTATTGTGAGGGGTGCCGTAACAGCTGGTATGTGGGGGATTCCTTCTCTGAGTAGTAATACATCAGTTTTTCCGTTGAAGCCGCAATGGTTTTTGTCACTTGCTCTTGTAGCATCGCTATAAGCCATTTGATCTTGAAACTGAAAAATAAATCAGCAACATGGTTCTATAATTCAATAACAAATATTCATGCATTCAAGTTGCATTCAATACAGGCTCAGAAAATCACAATGTAAATTTCGAGCACTCGATTTTGTTACATGTCAATTCTAAACCATGTAACCTGGCCTGGAAATACTGCCGCTGCCCCAGTCAGATAGATGTGGCACAACTAGTACTTAGACATTATCTAGCCAAAGGGTGATAAATTGGATGTGAATAGAAAATGCTTGATTAAAAGAGAGGGGTGGCAAGGGTGACATATGCTGGGGTCAGTCCATCTTCCAACACCATTTTTCGCGAATGCCTACTTTCTCTGAATCCTGAATGCCTACTTCCTCTGAATGCATATTTCTCTGAATTAATAATGTATCCACTGATATACTGATTATCTTACCCTGTACCCTAACTCTGTTAGGCTACTTGTCATTGTGACACTGAAAAACTCTCGCAGCAGCCACAGGCAAGCACTAAGCCACTATAGTCGTCTTAGGGTGCAACTAGTAATACATAGTATAACTCACTAGTACTAGTTCTAATCTTTGGGCCGGTCAGTAAGCTAGTACTTAGTAGTAGTAGCTAGTACTAGTACTATACCTATAGTACAGTAGGGCGCTCAAGATAGAGCACATGGTCTGCGAATAATAAACAATGTGTCTAACCCTAATCGCCTAACCCTAATTCTTAACCCTAACCTAATCCTAACCATAACACTAACCTATTATAGTTGATAATAGTTATATTATATTGAGTGTAAATGACTTGTTTGTGATTTGTTTTAATGCATGTTCTCTATCCTTGACCGTTTACGAAGTACTACTACTAGTACTAGTAGCTAGTGTAGTAGGTAGAAGTATGGTAGTAGTAGTAAGTAAGTGAGTAGTAGGTAGTCAGTAGTAGTGAGTAGTAGTAGTACTCGTATATAGTATACTAGTATAGCTGACTAGTAACCTAGTGTTATAAGTACATAGCTACTACGACTACTGCTAAGTACTAGTACTAGCTAGTAGTACCGCTAAAAAACTGTGACGTGAGAAAGTAGCGCAGATTGAATCGTCATTATTTTCTCATGAAGGAAACGAATTTCTACAGAAGCAACGAATTCACAGCTTCAATGGTGATCTCTAAATAAAGTAATATTTGTATAAGTCTTGAAACGGTGTATTTTTGTGAAGGTATTCACGAAAAATCGCAAAATGTTCGTTCACGAGTTTTGAACTAACCTGAAAGCTCAGTAACGTGTATGGCGTGAAACTCCGGCCGTCGCAGTCTGTCGAGGACGCGAGAAAATACCCGCAAAGTCGAATGACGTCAACACAGAAACTCTGTCCGTTTCGGTTCGCAGTTCACCGTAATTACGCGGCGAAGCCGAACTCTCTAATGCCTCAGATAACGTGGACAGGACGAGACAGTGACTATGTGACGTGTGGACAGGACGAGACAGTGACTAGTTGACGCGACTGACGTGAGTGCATGCGTGAATTCACGCGTCTTCGCGTAAATGATTGCATCTCGCGTGATCGTATCTCGTGTCGCGTGAGATCACGCGATATATGGCGATCTCGCGCCTGTCACGGTCGTGAGCTCACGTGTGTGCGCGGGACCGCCGGCGGGTTTTCTTATGTGATGTACGTTAACCAAGGTGGCGTGCTATTGTCACGCACCTGGGACTATGGGTGCTGCTGCTGCTGCTGCTGATGATGATGATGATGATTATGATGATTGTGAATGATGGATGATGAACGATCAGATGATGATGATAATGACGATAATGACAGACGACGTGATGATGATGACGATAATGCTGATCGATGATGATGATGATGATGATTGTGATGTCTCGTCGTCGGTGCGGTCGTCGTCGTCGTCGATCGTTGCTGCTTCCGCTTTCCGTTGGCCTGGCTCGGCGTTGAGACGTTATGGTCGGCTTTTCCTGTGGGAAAAAAAATAAGTGAGTCAGATAGGCCTACATAGTGCTCGACACGTCGCCCGCATGTCGGCCGCCTTTGTTGCGAGAGAATCGGTGAAAAACGGCCGGCCATCGCTCGGCGCAGGTTGTGGTTTAGGTTGGGTTAACAGAAGCGCTTACTATTGGCATCGCGGCGACTTGTCGTGTGCCGGTACGGATTATACCGTGCCGAAACTTGCACCTTTAAGGTTTTCAGTCGTGAGTCATCATCCTTATGTGTGTATGTGTGTGGGTTGCACGTACTTACGGTATATATAAATATTGTATAATATATATATATTATATATAATATGATATATATAGTATATATATAATATATTATGATTATAATCAAGAGCGTATAAGAGAGAGGCTTCTTTATACGCTCTTGATATAATGTGCGTTCGCACGCCCGTAATAACCCGGACGCGGGGGGGGGGGTTGGTCCAGATTTCTGCCGCTAGAGCGCGAGCGCGCGAGCGAGCGCGAGAGAGCGAGAACTGTTCGTTCGCGGTGTTGATTTACACACACGCGCAGTGTGAGTTTGCTTTAAATGCAGTTGTCGCTGGAGTGTTTGCTGCAAGAAGACGTTAGCCGTGTGTGCGCGTGCGCGGGTTTATATATATATGTATATAGGTGTGTATGTTTCGCTGGACGGTACTACTACTAGCCTACCTCAGTGCAGTGATTTTTGTGTGATCATACAGCCGTTGTGTGTGAGCGAGTATGCATACAGTCGAGTGTATGAGTTATTAGATGGGGCGAACGCGTGACATTGTGAACAAGTCTGGTAACAACATCGTCGTCTGCAATGCGTTCGTGTTGCTACGATATGCTGCGTGATATCGATATCGCTGATCGACTCTGAGTTTCTAAAGCCGGATTTATACAGAGCGACTGCAGGTATGTTTGGAGGGAAAATCGCTGTGAAAATCGTCGAGCATATTATGGTATTCAAATGATGGTTTATGTGGGTGGCTCCTGAATCGTTGTTTTCGATACTCGCTCAAATTACTGGGTACGAGTACTAGTAGCGTTGCGTGACGTTGTGGTATGGATACGTTATACTAATGTACTTGTGTATATTTTATCATGTGATGGTATGGTATTATTTTTACGATTATGTCCCGTGCTCGGGCACGATTTAAGCTTTCTCTACACAAAAAATGTCAGTCGTACAGCCATCCAGTTTCAAACGGAGGTATGTATGTATGTAGAAATAATACAACACCCGCTAACTGCCGAACCGCCAAAGATGTAAGTCCGACGAAGAATTGGATTAATTCCCGGAGCTTAAAGTTAAACCCCCATTTTCTGGTCTATATTGGGAAAGTTGAACATTAACTCTACAAGGAGGTGGGGGCGTTGGAGGGCTTAGCTTACGCATGCTTTAGCTGAGGGCAAAACTGGTCTGTGGGCATGGAGTAGCTAGTAGTAGTAGTATCTAACTACGCACCGCTTTGGCAATATGAGTCTGTTGATCCCATTACAAGTGGAAAACAAGCGCAACAAGACGCGGGCAGGGGGTGAAGAATGTTTGCCTGCTCACCCTCCCACCCTCGTCATCATCGCCACCAATATCGCCATCACTACTATCACTGCCACCGCCGCCGCTTTCGCCAGCACCCCACCCCCACCATCATCATCACCATCATCATCATCATCATCATCATCACCATCATCATCATCGTCGTCATCATCATCATCATCATCATCATCATCATCATCATCGTCGTCATCATCATCATCATCATCATCATCATCATCATCATCATCATCATCATCATTCAAACCACCCACACATCGCCTCCACCACCTACACAACTCCTTGACACGGTGGCCGCCACAACCTTGCACCGTGCACCACCACCGCCATACAGCCATCACCTGCACCACCTGCAAACCTCATTTACGGTTGTTCCCCAACCGCTATACCTTGACATGCTGGCCACACAACCTTGCCCCAGCACCTTGCAGCCATCACGTCTCCCTTGCTCTTGCCACACTGTCACCTTATCGGCTGGCCTCGCGCTAAAGTCGGAGAGCACACGCACGCGCGGGCTACGGAGAAGAAGACCCTGGCTGACTTTCCCCTGATGCGCGATGAGGGAGATATGACGGCGTATGTTATGGTTACGGCTGACGTCGTCTGTCGGGAGTTTTTTTTGCATGGTATCGCGTGAGCTTCTGGCGTGGCGTGTTGGATTGGTGCGGACCGACAGCAAAGGTTGCAGTCACTCCAGTCAGTAGCTAACACGCACGCGAAATGTTTGCCTTGTTCTCGCTCGCGCGCTCTTTCTCTCTCTCGCTCTCGTTCTCTTTCTCGCTCTCGCTCTCTCTCTCTCTCGCTCTATCTCTCTCTCTCTCTCACTCTGTGTGTGTGTGTGTGTGTGTGTGTGTGTGCGTGCGTGCGTGCGTGCGTGCGTGCGTGCGTGCGTGCGTGCGTGCGTGCGTGCGTGCGTGCGTGCGTGCGTGCGTGCGTGCGTGCGTGCATGCGTGTGTGTCGCTCTCTCGATATGCCTCTCTCTCGCCCCTATCTCTCGTTCTCTCTCGCTCTTATTCTCGCTCTCTCTCCCTCTAAATTTCTTTCTCTCCCTTGCTTCCCCCTGCTCTCTCTCTCTCCCTCTAAATTTCTTTCTCTCCCTTGCTTCCCCCTGCGCTCTCTCTCTCTCTCTCTCTCTCTCTCTCTCTCTCTCTCTCGCGCGCGCGCGCCCGCACGCGCGCTCTCTTTCTCTCGTGTTTTAACCTGACTCTTCTCTGACTTTTACATTAGCACTGCTCTCGCGTGCACCCGTGATTCGATAGGAGGTCACCGTATGCGTTCGACTTTTCCCCCCTCATCTACTTTGTGCAAACAGATATGCCTTCGTCTCACGTCAGACGGTGATAGCGGGGAGATAAGGCGCGCGGGCGGTGATGCCGCGATACATGATGATGATGATGATGATGATGATGATGATGATGATGCTCCGATGCTCGGCCCTTTTTATCTATTCGGCACACACAGTAGCAATTCTATTTTCTGCCATTTAGCAGTCATTTAATTGATACGGGTTACGTGCGTGCGTACGTGCAAGTTCGCGCGCGTGTGTGCGCGTACGGGCAGGCTGACGTGCGTGCAGTCGCATGTTGGTGCGTGCGTGCGTGCGTGCGTACCGTGCGTGCAGGTGCATATACGTGCATGCACGCGTGCTGGCACATGCACGTCTGTGCTGCGTGCGTGTGTTCGTGTGTGTGCGTGTTGTGTGCGTGCGTGCGTGCGTGTTGCGTGTGTACGTGCGTGCGTGTGGGTCTGAAGGGAGAAAGGGTAACTCCATTAGTGTCAATTATGGCCGGGCGTGATTGTAAGGTGAGGAATGGGACAGAAAAAGTGGCGCGTATTATTGTAAGCGAGAGCGGTACGTACGTACGTAGGCAAACAGCAGACAATTATTATCAAGAGCGTATTAAGAAGGCCTTCTTAATACGCTCTTGTTATTATACATCTCTTTCATTCTTTCCCATTAATGATACGTTAATCGCGTTTAAAAACAGCTTCCTGATCACTATATAAACAGTTATATCAAAGTACGTTTGCTGTTTAAAGTTTGTCAAGCAATTAGGAAACGATATCATTATAGGGATTACGTATAGTTTACACACTAGGATTATTGTATTGTATACGAAAATGTAGACCCTGTGGCGAGAGACATCTTCAAACACGTTTGACAATACATGATCATGGAATTGGATAAATGAGTAAAGAGAGACAAACGAGTTTGTGTGTGTGTGTGTGTGTGTGTGTGTGTGTGCGTGCGTGCGTGCGTGCGTGCGTGCGTGCGTGCGTGCGTGCGTGCGTGCGTGCGTGCGTGTGCGTGTGCGCGTGCGTTTGTGTGTGCGTGACTGCGTGCGCGACAATCTAGACAAGTAGAGGAACAGATGTTAAATCCACCGATTGTGATCACCAAGTCGTGAAATTATATCTGTAAATTATACTTGCATAATTAATTTCGATCCAATTAAGCCCGCCGCACACGCTGTGGAACTTGCTGCGCCATCGTCCACATGTGGACGATGGCGCAGCAAGTTTCACAGCGGGTGCGCATGCAAAATCCCTCGATCTGCGTCGTGTGGAAAATATCACACGTGTTTGATATTATTCCACGTTGATGTTTGATATTTTCTTCCACGTGTGGAAGATTGAACAGCGGGTGCGAGTGGCTGTGTAAATCTCCACATGAAATTCGCATTGTTCTTGATTGTTCGCTTGGACACGGAGCGTCGTTTCAACACGACGTTTGAACTTTGATCGATCAGTTCTTGGACATGATTGTCTCTGCGAGCTGCGAGCGGAGAAAAAAATACAATGCGCCCAAGCGAACAATCAAGCGAACAATGCGAATTGAGTGTGGAAATTTACACAGCCACTCGCACACGCTGTTCAATCTTCCACACGTGGAAGAAAATATCAAACACGTGATATTTTCCACACGACGCAGATCGAGGGATTTTGCATGCGTACACGCTGTGGAACTTTCTGCGCCATCGTCCACGTGTGGGCGATGGCGCAGCAAGTTCCACAGCGTGTGCGGCGGGCTTTAGTTAATTGATCGTATTGTTATTAATCGAGAAGACATTTCAATAATTAATTAACATGGTGTCATTTAATACTCAAAAAATACAAAAATTAAAAATTATTTGTAACATTAATAGGGATTTCCCACAAGGTCTAACAAGTCTGTTCAGGCCTACATGCAAGCTTAGAAATTTATAATTCGATTTTAACCGCAGCAATTCTATTTATCTAAATGTGTTTTTGTCGTTCTGAACACATTACATCATCGAGACATCACATCTGACATGGCAATATGATTTCCCTAGTTTATCACATTCATGTCAATTCACGTCACGTGACGGCTACTGAATAAAGGCCGGACACACTAGGCGATTTTATCGGCGACTCAGTCGGGCGACTAAATCGCGGTGAAAATCGCCTAGTGTGTCCAGTCAGTCGCCGCCGATTTAGTTGCCCGATTTAGTCACCCGATTTAATCGCATCGATCAAAACGTTTTGATATTATCGGGCGATTATTTTAGTCCCTCGATAAAATCGCCTAGTGTGTCCGCGTCGGCGATAAAGTCGCCCGATTGTACAATTCGTCAGCCAATCAGAGTTGTTCAATGATACTGACGTAATTAGACAAAATGGCCGATTCCATGGAGCTAACGTGGTCCTACGACAAAGTGGCAGAGTTGATCACTTTGTGGGAGGCGAAGCCCCTCTTGTACGATATGTCCCTGTCTGAGTACAGGGATAGAACGAAGAAGGAGGCCGTGAAGGTTTCGATGGCGGCGAAGCTCGGCGTCACCGGTAATTGACCGGGGAAAATTGACAAACAATACACGCGTACTGTAGGCCTAAATTAAGCACTAGTACAAAAATACAAGTCGCTTCGCTACAACTTACAAGTCGTCACGATCCCGTTTTATTTGTACTAGTGGTGTTCCGATTAATCGACCTATAGGCTCGTGATAGTCGGTGTATAGCATCATGGTAGGAAAAGCCATCACTGTGCCGAAATTGGAGGTCACAGGTCAAAGGTCAATGGGCACAGGGCAGATTTTAGACATTTTCTGAGGACATGGTCTGACGGAGCGATTGAAAAACTTTTTTGTTTCAGCGGTGACCTAGCATTTTTATGGCTTTATTGAAAGGACCATGAAATATGCTTTCCACTAACATGCAAAGAGTAAGTGTCTGATACCCTTTTGACCCTCAAGAGTAGGGTTAAACATGGAT
>NW_014577080.1:791063-806122 GCF_000485595.1 Priapulus caudatus
CTTATTCGAATAAGCAACTGGGAACTGGTAACTGGTAACTGCTTTGCCTGGTTACTAGTTCCAACTGGGAGCTAACTTCCCCGAGCTCGTTAATACACGGTCTTTCGATGTATGACCGTTTCTTGGGGCTGATAGGTCAGCCGAGTGACGTCAACGGACTGTGTTAAAGAGCCCATCGCGGTTAGGTTCTAAATTAATTTTACCAAGTTTATATACGGTTGTACACCAGTGCCTTGCTGATTTCACCCAGAAGGACGTTGGAACCAGTCTGTATGCACTACGTCAAACATGAGGTGATTGCAATTCTTTCCAAAATGTCATTCATTCTTCCTTTCAGCACTGACCTTCCTAGCTCAATCCCCGAGTAGACCCAGCGCAAGACCCGGTCACTCCATTGAAGATATATGCGTTTTAGTCCCATATGGCAGCGATGTCGTCATTATTTTGACTCGAAGATTGCTTTCTAGCGAGTGATTTACACTTCATGAAAAAGTAGGGTAATATCTGAATCGGATCTGATGTTGTCGAACAAAAACAAAACGGTCTCCGATGGTGATGGATGGAAATAAAATAAATCGCATATTATTTTGGCACGCGGATTTAAAATAGAACATTAGTCATCATCATAAACTTTTTTGTCGTAATACTTGCTATACGATGAGATGTTTTGAGAACGTGGCCATGACTGTAGATATACGATATCGTATTTGCCTTGACTTGCTCCATAATCATATGTCATTGCTAGAATCAATGACTAATGCCCACGCTTTATAGATTTGCTTTATTTGCGATCTGCCGCATTTGGGCCCTTTATCTGTTTGCTGTTTGTCACGAGCGAAGAATAGCTCTTCTGTACTCTTTCCCCAAGAACACATCTATCACAAACAGCGGGGTTTTTATTTTTAATATCATCGCTCGTTAACAAAGCGATAGAAAGAATCTGTAGAAGAAGTGCGTTTAGTACGTAGAGAGGGTGATAAGGGGGTGAAGAGAGAGAGAACGAGAGAGGAAGGGAAAGAGGGTGGGAGGAAGGTGGGAGGGCGGGCAGGTATGCAGGCAGGCAAGCAGGCAGGCAGGCAGGGTATTTAGTAGTTATAATGAGGGACGGATACCGCGTGATACCTGCGCGATGTGAAAGCGCGAATTCCTATCACGTTTTATTTCAACAATCCGCATTTCGCTTCTCGAATATATCGAAGTACCTGAAAACACAGTTCTTTGTTTTTCGCCTCCCGGTCTGACACAGATTCTCTCCCACCCCCTCACACCTGGCCTGAGGCTATCACGCTGTGTGTGTGTGTGTGTGTGTGTGTGTGTGTGATATATTAAGAATTGAAGAACCGAATGCAATGCTAATCGTGTTAGGGTTGTCACCGTTGCACTGTAGGATTTTCCGCTAATACCTATTTTGCGGCATTTTTTAAACGAAACAGCTCGCTGGTATTCCTCACACACGCGTTCGTGTACTTCATTCTAAGCTTCATGGTATGCAACCGGAATAGTTGACGGAATTTACACGGCGGTTTAGTTTACTTCGTTCTTCTTTGTTGGATTCTTAAATTTCGCTCACGTTTCTCAACCAGTCCCACATTTACTCAAACAGACGTAACAGGCGTAACGCATGTTAATTTCTGTACTATTGTCGACTGGTGGTAATCGGTTACGGGAAAGTCCCCGCTTTATCGGGATAGGTCCAAAAACCATGAGTAGATCCCGATTTAGCGGTGGTCCTGATTAAGCGGTGAACAAAACAACGTGCATACAGATTATTTTTTTAAGACGCATATCGTTTAAACGAAGCGCCCGTTTATCCGAAGCCAGATAAAGCGGGGACCACTGCATTGCAAGGAACACCAGCGCCCTCTTTCTGGGAAAACCCGCTATCCGGGTGTAATCGCGAAATCGCGCTGGTCTGACTCTAGACTGGCACCCGATGCTTCACCACGTGAAAAGAACCCGTTAACTTAGTAACTAAGGCGAAGAGACGTGGCCATGGGTCTCGTCTGCGTCCGTGGCGCCGTCATCGCACCAGCAGACGCCTCCTTGCGTGCGCGTGTGCTTGTGTTTTTTGCCGTGTTTAGGGAACCTCGTCGTGAGATTCCTTAGAGCCGGCGTCAGCGCCACGAACGCGTGTTTGTTCGTCGGATTTGTAGCGGCGGGGTGGGGGTGGGGGTAAGACGCGCTCATTAATGCACACGCAGAGGGATTCCAACCGTTTCCCCCCGTGGCTCTGAGTTCACAGGTTGATTCGTGACGACGACGACTCACGCAGTCGGTCTGCGCATAACGTTGCATGTTGCATAACATAACGTTACATAACGTTGCATGTTGGTGTGCCTTCCTGCCTGCCTGCCAGCTTCTCGGTGTACCTGCTTGCTGTGTGCCAGCTTGTCTGTGTGCCTGCCTGCCTGCTTGTCTGTGTGTCTGCTTGCTGCTTGCTGTGTGCCAGCCTGTCTGCCTGCCTCTCTGCCTTCCTCGCTGCCTGCCTACCTGACTGTCTGCCTACCTCCGTGGTTGCTTGCCTGCTAAACCCTATTGTGTCTTTTCACGAACTTTGTTCTCAGCGGAGGTGAAAAATCTTCGTTGGTGTAGAATTAGCTGGTTTTTGTGCGTGGGAACGAGCAGGCGGGCGCCGGCACACGCACACAGTAGGGCGCTTTCTTGTTTGCGTGGAGAGGGAGAGAGAGAGAGAGAGAGAGAGAGAGAGAGAGAGAGAGAGAGAGAGAGAGAGAGAGAGCTTCTCCCTCTCTCTCCCCCTTTCACTTCCCACCACCCTGTCCCAAGTCTCGCGCGCAATCTTTTTCGCGCTCTCTCTCTTTCTCTCTCTCTCCGTCTCTCGCTCACACTACACCCCCTCTTTCTTTCTCTATGTCTCTCTCTCCCTCTCTCTCCCCCCCCCTCTCTCTCTCTCTCTCTCTCTCTCATTGTGATGCGTGATGTAACACCGTGAGCCCCTTGAGGTCGGAGGATATTTCTCAGCCACGATCGCGTGTAGACTGCCTCTTGTAAGTCGCTGAGATCAACGATGAGAGTCGTATGGCCTTGTGCTCTCAGCCACGGGGACTCACGGGTGCAGGGAGGGGAGGGTCAGTCTAGCGCGTGTGGGTATCAAACGTGTGCGACTTAAAGCGCGTGCGCGCGTGTGTGTTTTAAAGTTATTGTGTTTGTAAAAGCGAAGCGTAATTGCGAACGAGTAAACGACGTTTGACTTTCGGGTCACTGCGTGAAGAGGAAGATCAAGCATATACTGAGTTTGTGGTCTGCCGTGATCGTACTTGTACAAGTATCAGGTACGTGTTTGTGGGTCTGCCATGATCGTCTACTTGTACAAGCAATAGTGGTTGTGGTCTCGGCTGATCGTTACTTGTACACAGTGGTTACGTGTTTGTGGGTCTCCGTTTGGTCCGTTATTGTACAGGTATATACGGTTTGTGGGTCTCCGTGATGCGTTACTTGTAGCCGGCATATCCGTGGTTGTGTGGGGTCTCGTGATCTGTTACTGTGTACAAGTTTATACGTTTCGTTGTGGGTCCCTCCGTGATCGTGTACTTGTGAGCACAGTCTACTACTGGTTTGTGGGTCTCCGTGGTCGTTAGCTTGTAGCAAGTTTATACGTGGTTTGTGGGCTCTCCGTGATCGTTACTTGGTACAGTATTACGTGGTTTGTGGGTCTCCGTGATCGTTACTTGTACAAGTATATACGTGGTTTGTGGGTCTCCGTGGTCGTTACTTGTACAAGTATATACGTGGTTTGTGGTCTCCCGGACGTACCTTGCTTACAAGCATATCGTGTTTTGTGGGTTCCCGTGATGCGTGTACCTTGTACAAGTATTACTCGTTTTGGGTCTCCGTGATCGTCACTTGGTACAAAGTAATACGTGTTTGTCTGGTCTCCGTGGTCGTTAGCTTGTACAAGTACATATACGTGGTTTCGTGGGTGCTCCGTGGTCGAGTTACTTGTACTAAGGTATACCTACTGGTTTGTGGGTCTGCCGTGGTCGTACGTACAAGTAATATACGTCGTATTGTGGGTCTCCGTGATCGTCACTGTACAAGTACTATACGGGTTGTGGTCCCGTGGTCGTTACTTGTACAAGTATATAGCGCTGTTTGTGGTCCTGCCCAGTGGTCCGTTACCTTGTACAAGTATGATACGTGGTTTTGTTTTTGGTCTCCGTGTACGTTACTTGACAAGTTGATACGTGGTTTGTGGGTCTCCGTGATCGTTACTTGTACAATGTTATATACGTGGTTTGTGGGGTCTTCCGTGTTCGCGTTACTTGTACAAGTTTATACGTGGTTTGTGGGTCTCGCTTGGTCGTTACCTGTGGTTACAAGTATATACGTGGTTTTGTGGGTCTCCGTGTTCGTTACTCTGTACAAGTAATATAACGTGGTTTGCTGGTTCTCCGTGATCGTTACTTGTACAAGTATATTACGTCGGTTGTGCGGTCTTCCGTGGTCGTTACTTGTACGAAGTATATACGTGTCTTGTGGGTCTCCGTGTCGTTACTTAGTACACATACTACGTGGTTGTTGGGTCTCCGTGTCGTACTGTAAAGTATATACGTGGTTTGTGGTCCCCCGTGGTCGTTACTCTGTACAAGTACTATACGTGTTTGTGGGTCTCCTGATCTTACTTGGTACAAGTTATACGTCGTTTGTGGGTTCCGTGATCGTTACTTGTACAAGTATATACGTGGTTTGTGGGGTCTCCGTGGTCGTTACTTGTACAAGTATACTACGTTGTTTTGTTGGTCTCCGTGATCGTTACTTGTACAAGCATATAAGTGGTTTGCTGTGTCTCCGTGATCGTTAAATTGTAGCAGAGTATATACGTCGTTTGTGGGTCTGCGCGTGATGGCGTCATTGTAGCAAGTATATACGTTGTTTGGTGGGTCTGCGCGTGATCGTTTACTTGGTACAGTATATACGGTGGGTTTGTGGGTCTCGTGTGTCGTTAGCTTGTGAACAATATATACGGTTGGGTTTGTGGGTCTCCGTGTCGTTACTTGTACAAAGTATCTAACGTGGTTTGTGCGGTCTCCGTGATCGTTACTTGTTACACAGTATAATGACGTGGTTTGGTGGGTCTCCGTGTCGTTAACTTGTAACAAGCTATATACGTGGTTTTGGTCGGCTCTCCCGCTGATCGTTACTTGTACAACGTTTATTACGTCGTTTGTGGGTCTCCGTGATCGTTACTGTAACAAGTATATGCGGTGTTTGTGGTCTCCGTGGTGTTACTTGTACAAGTAATACGTGGTTGTGGGTCTCCCGTGATCGTTTACTTGTACAAGCATATACGGGTTTGGTGGGTCTCGCGTGACGTTACTTGTATCAAGTATATACGCCGTTTGTGGTGCCCTGTGATCCGTCACTTGTACAAGTATATACGTGGTGTTGTGGGTCTCCGTGTCCGTTAACTCTATACAGTACAAGTATATACGGGTGTTGTTTCGTGGGTCTCGTGGTCGTACTTCTGGTACAGAGTTTATTACCGTCGTTTGTGGGTCTCCGCGTGATCTGTTACTTGTACATAGTATATACCGTCGGTTTGGTGCGGTCTCCGTGGCTCGTTTACGTTGTACAGGAGTATATGACGTGGTTTGTGGGTCTCGTGCTCGTTACTTGTAACAAGTATATACGCCGTTTGTGGGTCTCTCGTGATCGTTATTGTACGGCAGTACAAAGTTACTACGTGGTTTGATGGGTCTCCGTGATCGTTACTTGTACAAGTATATAGCGTGGTTTGGTGGGTCTCGCGTGAGTCGCGTTACTTTGTACAAGCGTATATTACGTCCGCTTTGCTGGCTCTCCGTGATCGTTAAATGTACAAGTGATATACGTGTTTGTGGGTCTCGTGATCGTTACTTGTAACAAGCATATACGTGGTTTGTGGGTCTCCGTGATCGTTACTTGTACCAATAATATACGTCCGTTTGTGGGTTTCCATGATGCGTTAGAAAAAATACATGGTTACAAGTATATTGCGTCGTCAGGGTCTCGCGGATCGTTACTTGTACAAGCATATACGTGGTTTGTGGGTCTCCGTGATCGTTACTTGTACAAGTATATACGTCGTTTGTGGGTCTCCATGATCGTTACATGTACAAGTATATACGTCGTTGTGGGTCTCCATGATCGTTTACATGTATCGAGCAGCCGCGATTTCACTCCACACACACACACACGCGCACGCACACACACACAAAACACGCACGCACGCGCGCGCGCCCGCACACATACACACACACGCACGCACGCACGCACGCACGCACGCACGCACGCACGCACGCACGCATGCATGCATACATACATACATACATACATACATACATACATACATACATACAACGACTCCGATGTAATGCTTACGCGACTGGAGAAAGCAGAGCACAGACGATTGTTGCTCGTTCTAAATGCATGTCGGTCATTCGTACGTGCTGCCGGTTAGCTTCGGGGTGTCCTTATTTTTCATTAGACGAAACTTTGTCGTCGTCTAGCAGTGATTGATCGTTTTTTCGTAGTTTTTCATCCATTTGAAATAAGAGTGTAGATAGGTTCATTGGGCAGCAGACCGACCAGGCTGCGATACTAACGTTAATACGGGTCAGTGAAGTAGTCTCCCAGTTCCCGTTCCCAGTATCTGCGCGATAAGGCAACTAGTAACTAGGCAACAGGGTCAAGTTTACCAGTTCCGCAGTTTCCAAGTTCCTTATTCACGAATAGAGGAACTAGTAACTATAGGCAAGCAGTTCCCTAGTTCGAGTTCCCAGTTTCTTATTTCGAATAAGGAACTAGTAACTAGCAAAGCAGTTATCCAGTTCCAGTTCGAAATGAAATTGAATTGGGAACTGCGGTAAGCTAGGCAAAATCAGTAACTAGTTACTATATCGGGATCATTACTCCTTTGGCACACAGTTTACTTCGAACTGCGTAACTGAATCAAGTCAGGCTTGGGTATCGAAACTGTAACTGATCCTAATAATAAATGTGTGCAAAAGGTTCAATTTGGCCGAATAAAGTAACTAGTAACTATTTTGCCTAAGTTACCAGTTACCGAATTCAGGATGTGCATTTCGAACTGGGAACTGGGAACTGCTTTGCCTAGTTAACTAGGTCCTTATTCGAATAAGGAACTGGAACTTGGTAACGCCTTTGCCTAGTTACTATCCTTATTCGAAATGAAAAGGCAACAGGACTGGTAAACTGCTTTGCCTAGTTACTAGTTCCTTATTCGAATAAGCAACCTGGGAACTGGTAACTGGTAACTGCTGTTGGCCTGGTTACTAGTTCCAACTGAAGCTAACTTCCCCGAGCTCGTTTAATACGAACGTCCTTCGATGTAGTGACCGTTTTCTTGGGGGGCTGATAGGTCAGCACGACGTGACTCACGGAACTGTAGTTAATAAGAGCCGGCATCGCGTTTAGGTTCTAAATTAATTTACCAAGTTATATACGTTGACACCCAGTGCCTTGCTGGATGGTGCGAGCCCCAGAACAGGACGTTGGGCAACCAGTCCTGTATGCACTACGTCAAACATGAGGTGATTGCAATTCTTCGCAAAATGTCATTCATTCTTCTTTCAGCACTGACCTTCCTAAGCTCAAATCCCCGAGTAGACTCCAGCGCCAAGACGCCGTCACTCCATTGCAAGATATATGCGTTTTAGTTCCATATGGCAGCGATGTCGTCATTATTTTGACTCGAAGATGCTTTCTAGCGAGCTGATTTACACTTCATGAAAAAAGTAGGGTAATTCTGAATGCGGATCTGATGTGGTCGACAAAAACGAAAACGGTCTTCCGGATGGTGATGGATGGAAATTAAAATAAATCGCATATTATCTTTGGCACGCGATTTAAAAAGGAACATTAAAGTCATCATCATAGAACTTTTTTGTCGTAATACTTGCTATACGATGAGATGTTTTTGAGAACGTGGCCATGACTGGTAGATATACGATATCGGTATTTGCGCTGACTTGCTCTCATAATCATAACTGTCCATTGCTAGACGTCAAGGACTTAATGCCCACGGCTTTTATAGATTTGCTTTATTTGCGATCTGCCGCATTTGGGCCCTTTAATCTGTTTCTGTGTTTCACGAGCGAAGATAAGCTCTCTGTAGCTCTTTCCCCAAGGACACATCTATAAAACAAACGAGCGGGGTTTTTAATTTTTCATATCATCGCTCGTTAACTCAAGCGATAGAAAGAATCTGTAGAAGAAGTGCGTTTAGTATCGTAGAGAGGGTGATCAGGGGCGAAATGAAAGGAGACGGGAGAGGAAGGGAAAAGAGGGTGGTGAGGACGGTGGAGGGCGGGCAGGTGCCAGGCAGGCAGCAGGCAGGCAGGCAAGGGTATTTAGTAGTTATAATGAGGGACGGATACCGCGTGATACCTCGCGCGATCGTGAAAGCGCGAATTCCATATCAGCGTTTATTTCAACAATTCTGGCATTTCGCTTCTCGAATATATCGAAGTACCTGAAAACAGCAGTTCTTTGTTTTTCGCCTCCGCGTGTCTGACAGCCAGATTCACTCCCACCCCCTCACACCTGGCCCTGAGGCTATCACGCTGCTGTGTGTGTGTGGTGTGTGTGTGTGTTGGTGTGCGTGCGTGCGTGCGTGCGTGTGTGTGTGTGTGCGTGCGTGCGTTGCGTGCGTGTGTGCGTGTAAGCAAACCAAGCCCTAATAGTTGCAGTGACCGAGACGCCCAAAAATTAAGTGCACCGCCTACGGAGGTATAACCAAGCTGGGACTGGTCTCTTTTAACCGTCTGGATCCCTAGTTTATGAAAAGACATGTTGAGTTGCAGCACCCTTGTACAACATGCGCGATATAACCCTTTTGTTTACTGTAAACCATACTGAAAAACATGACATTTTCAGTTAATTTTGCTTGTGTCTTTTTATTTATTTTGCGTGAAATTACACCCATTATATTTTAATAATTGAGTGGTAATATCAATGTACTTTCATTAAAATAATATGTCAATGTATTATGGGGCAGTTGATGCTGGCTAAGGGGCGGAGAGGGCCAAAATTATACCCCAAATGTGGCATTTTTTGGCGATTTCGACCAAAATAATGTTTACTTTCTTGGCACTACTAAAACCAAGTACATGTTATCGAGCTGTGTCACGATCTGACTGTATCATGGCCTAGGTGTGCTATTTGATCAAAATTGGTTTTATCATGGTAATACGGTACAACATGGTACATTACCGCCGTTGTTTACGGTAACATCCAAAAAACTGACATTTCAGTTTACTTGCTTATTTTAATGAAATCTCAGGCCCATTATATTTGTATCAATTGATGGTATATCAAATGTAATTTCATTGAAATGAGATATGTAGGCCATGTTTTTGAGGCAGTTTTATGGCTGGCTAGGGGGTTAAGGCCAAAATTATACCCCAAATTTGGCATTTTTTGGCGATTTCGACGCAAATAATATGTAATATTTTCTTGCACGTATTCCACAATACATGTTATAACTGTGTCAGATCTGACTCTATCATGGGCCGTAGATGTGATATTTGATAAAAAACTCAGTTTCAGCATGGTCACGGGTACAGACAATGTGGCAATTAACCCTTATTTGTGACAGACCGTTAAAACACTTTTTCATTTACTTCCAGTATTTTATAAACTCAGCCCATGCAGATGTTTAGACGGATGTTTATCAATGTTTTTTGATTGAAAATATAGATGAAGGCAATGCATTTTAGGCAGTTTTCTATGCTTGTTAAGGGGGTTAAGGGCCCAAAAAATATACCAAGAAAATCTGGCATATTGTTGATAATTTTGACGCCATAATAAAGAACGTTTCCATGCATACTGCGCACCAATACATGTACACTACCAAGTATCATAGGTCTACCTGACTGAAGGCCTTATCCAATCAGTCTGGATGTATGCATTGTTATAAAAAATGAGTTGAAGGCATGTGAAGGCTGAGTACACATGGTACATTGAACCCTGTTTACAAACAAATGCTAATGGTTAACATAACAGTGTGGGCATGATGTGCATAGCCATTTTTCAACATCAAATCTATGTGCCACTTTCTTCTTCTGTATGTGTTCTGATTTCAAGGTCAGTACAATGAACAAGGCATTCGATGCACTCTATAGTCCAGCAGGAGAATAAGGACATTTCTCGCAACATCAACGCAGTTCTTGTCTGTGCAGTAGAAATGTGTCAGGTCTCGGAACTTCACTGGAGCTGATGGCATGGAGTGAACATCGTCTGTGTTATGCCTCCATCATCACAAAGCGGACCAAACGCATGGCCAACGCGGTTCAATCAAACATCTTGGTTGGGGATGTGACTCCTGCACCAAATCCTGTTTGGCAGCTTTGCGTGCCAGGACAATGTTGTTTGGAAGGCATCTTCTGTTGGAGGAAGCATGGATTGCCATACTTGTCTGTCATTGTAGCCATGCTGTAACCCAACCTCATCAGTGCTGTCCATCATTGCATCCTTTCCCGTGAAGAGTCAGTGTGTAGGCTCACGGGCTATCCGTGATGCTCTCCTTTATGTCGTCTTCATGGAATGACTTGAGGCGTTTGTCAGACTGTCGCGCATGTTTCACCGCAGTTTCGAGTAGGCCCTACCTACGCCGTTTTTTCCTATCCTGTTTCATTGCAACATGTGGTGGCCGCATGGCGCTGCGAGCATGAGCAGGCATGGGGGGGAAGGGAGACACTCGCATATTGTTGGGCCAAGTTAATTCGCAATGTATGTAAAGCAGATGCAGTTTTCCTTTTCTGAATGACGCAGCATCACATGTACACATAAGTCAGCCAGTTGTCCTCTGCTGACATAGTAAAGGCCAGCAAAACCAAGACATCTGTGTCGTCGCAGCGATTATGATTCTATCATGGTCCTTGATTGTTAGTGCACTAGGCATGCAGGATCATAGTGTTCGGCCTCTCCTTGTTCACTGTACAGTGATTCAACAGATGACGCTCCAGATGGACAACACGACCTTCACAAGAGTTTCTTATAAATCCTCCTGGCCAGATAATGGATTTTCGTTGGGAACATATTCTTCTGGCATTCTCCAAGATATACTGTGAGATGTAATTGCAAGGCTTGCCTTGTTTCCGCGACTCCCTTGAGAAACTTGCCTGTAGTTAGGTAATTGTTGCTCCCCCCTGGATCCTATAAGTAGGTAAAACTGGAAGAATCGCCCACCCGCTCGCTTCTGTGGTCTTGATAGATGACAACGTTATCATACCGAATCGAAGTCCACGCATCTCGAATATCTTGCGCAATGCTTAGCCAGGAAACGCATTATCAGATGATTCCTCCAGCCCTCCCTTGTTACTGCGTTCCCACCCAGTGGTTCCGGTCTGCTCCATAGCATGAATCTGGCTGTGCTTTGCTGTAGATGCAAGGTCTGCTGTAACATGCAGTATGTGATGCTGCCCCAACTCCTCAGTATATGTTGGCAGCTAGCCTCAAACGAAGTGGTAAAATAATGGGTTGACGAAGTCAGATGGTGAGGCATTGATGAAGGTTAGATATCCGTATCGTAGTAAGCGGGACAGTCTGTACTGACGAGGGCGTTGAATCCACTCCAGGCCGGAATGCTAATTCAGCCATGCTCCATGCAGGTCGCTTCGCACTTGGCCATATGAAATCTTTCATTAATGACCGGCTTATCCGACGTTTCATCCTCCCACTTGATAGGTTACAATGGCTATGGCATTCTTTGCAGACTTTGCGGTAGCCTTGGAGTTGTTGTTTCCTTGTACTGGCTCAGTGTTCCAAGGATTTCTGCTTTGTATAAGGATCAAAGGACATATCATGACTGAGTGAATCGTTGGTACAACACAACACCATGGCAATGATGTAGTGCGTTTCCCCCCCCCGCATCAACTGTCTCCTCATTATGATCAAAGTGTTCGATGGCAGCCATCAACCGACTGATTCAGTTTCTAGGATCAATCCTGTGAAATCCCACGAAGACCTTACTTTTAGATGGTACTGAAGTTGATTCAAAGAGCTACTGAATGGTTAAGAACTTTCTCACTCATTAATAGTTTATTGGAATATCCCACTGTCTGAGAACGTCCTATAAGCTCCTTACTCCTAATATATTCATGTGGCAACTTAAACACAGCAAGGAGATGCGCCCGCGCGTGCGCCCGGCGGCTCGGCATATGGGGACTTGCAAGGCCACAATGTATGTGTTTGCGTCCTTACAGGACTGAGAAATGATACTGTGACAGATACGCAAGGCACTCTTATGTCAGCATCACTTGAGTCACAGTGTCTAATCATTGTCAAAAGATTCCTTCAAGGTCACCAGGCTATGAAATCGTACAATGTCTCTGGAACAAAAGTTCTTACCATTGTCGTACATTCACGTCTCCGGCTTGAGCATAAGTTGCTAGTTTGAAAAAGGTATCCTAGCCCATTGCATCTGCGAAGGATACCAGCAGCTCGATGAAGGACGACACTATCCGGATCCACATCACTTCCATCTTCACTGGTAAATCGCATTCGACCGGTATTCCATTGATTTCTATGTTCAGTTGCAGGCAACTTTCTTAATATAACCATCATTATAAAATATAAATGGGGCTGAGTTTCATAGAAATAAGCAAGTAACTGAAAATGGCAATTTTTTCAGTTTATGTTACCCCGTAACAAGGGTTAATGTAGCCATGTTGTATCCGTTTACCAACTGCTGAAATCTGATTTTTTTATCAATAGCACATCTAGGCCGCATGAATTACAGTCAGATCTGACACAGTGGTAACATGTATTGGTGAAAATAGTGGCAAGAAAAATACACATTATTTTGGTCAAAATTTCAAAAACAGTGCAAATTGGGGTATAGACTTTCGGCCCCTTAAGCCCCCTTACAGCATAAAACTGCCTCAAAAACCATGCTACATACTATTTTCAAGTAAAATACATTTGATATAACACATCAATTAATAAAATATAATGGCCTGATTTCATCAGAAATAAGCAAGTAACGAAAATGTCATTTTTTCAGATGTTAGCCGTAAACAAGGGTTAATGTACCATGTTGTACCCGTTTACGCAATGCTGAAACTGATTTTTTTATCAATAGCACATCTAGGCCCCATTGAATACAGTCAGATTCTGACACAGTGGAACATGTATTGGTGAAATAGTGCAAGAAAATATACATTATTTTGGTCAAAATTTCAAAAAAATGCCCAAAATTTTGGGTTATAATTTTGGCCCCTTAACCGCCTTTAGCAGCATAAAAACTGGCCTCAAAATACATATGCTACATATCTATTTCAAGTGAAGTACATTGGATATACCATCAATTATAAAATATAATGGGCCTGATGTTCAATAAAAAAACAATAACTGAAAATGTCATTTTTTCAGATGTTATCCGTAAACAAGGGGTTAATGTACCAGTGTTGTACGCCGTTTACCATGCTGCAAACTGATTTTTTTATCAATAAGCACACCTAGGTCCCTCCCATGAAGTACAGTCAGATCTGACGACAGGATAAGCATGTATTGGTTTGTAGTGCAAGAAAATAGTACATTATTTTGGTCGAAAATCGCCAAAAAATGCTCAAATTTGGGTATAATTTTTGGCCCCTTAACCCCTCTTGGCAGCATAAAACTGCCTCAAATACAGTTGCCTACATATCTATTTCAATGAAATACATTGATATAAACCCTCAATTATAAATATAATGGGGCTGATTTCATCAAATAAGCAAGTAGACTGAAATGTCATTTTTTTCACATGTTAACCGTAATACAAAAGGTTTAATTCGGCATGTTGTATCAAGGTTGCATGCACCTACAACCATGTCTTTTCATAACTAGGGATCGCAGATGGTTAAAATGAGACCAGTCCCAGCTTGTTATACCTCCGGTAGGGGTATCTCCTTAAATAGAGCCCTTTTTCAGCTTTGGTCACTGCAACTCATAAGTGTTGTTAGCTTTGCCTGATAGTGATCAGCTGCATTAGTAGAGCGGTCAAAAACTAATGATATGCGTTGCCGCGGTGTACTACATGCGTAGCGTGTCGTGAGTGGGCTGAGATTGTGTTACACGGGTATGATGTTGTGTGCTGTATGTACATAACAACATGTCATGAGTGGGCTGAGATTGTGTTACACGGGTGTGAGTTGTAGTGGGAGTGGGGAGGTAGTGGCACTGGGGGTTGCGGGGACGATGGCGGCGGTAGCAGTAGTAACAGTAGTAACAGGAAGTTTTATTATGCTCTAACAATCAGGCTTGGACGCGTTCGGATTAAATTTGATCCGGATTAGGTTGCTCGTAACATTGCTCCCGATTAACTAAAGCTGGACTCAATTTTTAACATTTAACCATTTTTTCGGGTTCATTCGCGCGTTGAAAGGCAGCGAGTGAATTCCGGTTTGCCGGTGTCAAATAACATCCTTCCGAGTACCCTAGCGCGACATTGGGTTCGTGCTGAAGCACATGCTATAACACGTGCTAACACTGTCACCCTAAAACAGTTATGAAGCAACATGCAGGGCGTCAAGTTCCTATTTTTTCCTATATTTTCGTCGTATTATTCCTGGGCCAATTCCTATTTTCTTCCTATTTTCTGGACAAAATTCCCTGTTTTCCTATTTTTTGAAGGCTTTCAATTTTTCTGAATCCCAGATTGTTTATTATCCTTCTCAGAATGCAGATTTACATTTCAGGTGACGCGACTATTTTCAAAAATTTCATGGGGAGGACGCCCCAAACGCCCACCCGCCTTATTTGAAATTAACGTATATATACTCTTTACTATCACATGATTTATTTTCAGTAAAGTTGTTTCTCAGGTTGGATGTGGTATGTGTATCCAGAAGGGGTCCAGGGGGTTCCGACCCCCCGCCTTTTACGCCAAAAAGGGAAAACACAAAAGATAATTTCTGCTTAAAAATTTGGAATTCCATCTTGCATTCTAGACATCAAAATTACTGGCTCAGATGCTCTCAGAAGCACGGCAATTTTTGAAAAAAAATTGTGGGGAGGTCCCCCTAACCCCCCCCTCCCTCCTAAGTGCACCGAGTGCC
>NW_014577080.1:806147-863684 GCF_000485595.1 Priapulus caudatus
CCGAAATAAGTGCTGTCGTGTGCGTGCAAGTATATACGTCGTTTGTGGGTCTCCGTGATCGTTACTTTGTACAAAGTTAACGTGGTTTGTGGGTCTCCGTGATCGTTACTTGTACAAGTATATACGTGGTTTGTGGGTCTCCGTGATCGTTACTTGTACAAGTATATACGTGGTTTGTGGGTCTCCGTGATCGTTACTTGTACAAGTACCTTATACGTGGTCTTGTGCGGTCTCCAGTGATCGTTACTGTACAAGCATATTACGTTGCCGTTTGTGGGTCTCGTGGTCGTTACTTGTACAAGTAATATACGTCGTTCTAGTGAGGCCTCTCCGTAGATCGTAGCTTGTACAAGTATATACGTCGTTATGTGGGCTCTCCGGTGATGCGTACTTGTACAAAGTCATATACGTGGTTGTGGGTCTTCCGTCGATCGTTACTGATGTACAAGTATATACCGTGGTTTGTGGGTCTCCGTGATTCGTTCTCGTACAAGATAATATACGTGAGTTCTGTGCGGTCTTCCGTGAATCGTTACTTGTACAAGTATATACGTGGTTTTGGGTCTCCGTGATCGTTACTTGTACAAGTTATACGTGGTTTGTGGGTCTCCGTGATCGTTACTTGTACAAGTATATACAAGCGTTTGGGTCTCGCATGATCGTTACTTGTCAAGTATATACCGTGGGTTTGGGGTTCTCCGTGATCAGTTACTTGTACAAGATATACGTTCCCGTGGTTTGTCGGTCTCCCGCTGATCCTTAACTTGTACACAAGTATATTACGTGGTCTTTGTGGCGTCTCCATGATCGTTACTCTGTACAAGCATATACGTGAATTTGTGGTCTCCGTGATTCGTTACTATGTACAAAGATATACGTTTGGCTTTTGTGCCGGGTCTCCCGATGATCTACTTGTACAAGTATATACGTGGTTTGTGGTCTCCGTGATCGTTAACTTGTACAAGTATATACGTTGGTTTGTGGCGCCGTCTCCTGATTCGTTACTTGTACATAGATATACGTGCTTTGTGGGTCGCCATCATCGTTCCTTGTACAAGCTATACGTGTTTGTGGCCGTCTCCGGATCGTTACATTGTACAAGCATATACGTGGGTTTGTGGGTCGCCAGTGATGCTCTAATTGTACCAAGTAATAATACGGGTTGTGGGTCTCCATGATCGTTACTTGTACAAGAGCATATAAGCGTGGTTTGTGGGTCTCCGTGTCGATACTTGTACAAGTGACTATTACGTGGTTTGTGGGTCTCCGGGTCGTTACTTGTAAAGCTATCATTAAAACCGTGGTTTGTGGGTCTCCGTGATACGGTTACTGTGTACAAGCATATACGTGGTGTTGTCGTTCGTGATCGTACTTGTCGAAGTTTATCACTCGTTTGTGGCGTCTCCGTGACTCGTTACTTGTACAAGTATATACGTCAGGTTTGTGGGTCTCCTGTGGTCGTACTTTCGTACAAGTTGTCGTACGTGGTTTGGCGGTCTCCGTGATCGTTACTTGACAAGTATATACGTGGTTTGTGGGTCTCACAGTCGATCGTTATTGTACAAGTATATACGTGCGTTTGTGGGTCTCCGTGTCGTTCTTGTACAAGTATATTACGTGGTTTGTGGGTCTCCGTAGATCGTTACTTGTTCACAGCATATACGTTGGTTTGTGGGTCTCCCCTGATCGTTAACTTGTCACAAGCTATATACGTACGTTTTGGTCTGCAGTGTCGGTCACTTGTACAAGTAATACGTCGGTTTGTCGCGAGTCTCCGTGGTCGTGATTGTTACAAGTACGTATACTGCGTTTGTGGGTCTCCGTGGTCTACTTGTACAAGTATATACGTGGTTGGTGGTTCCCTAGGTCGGTGACTTGTCAAGTTACTTACGGTGTGCGTTTGTTGAGTCTTCCGGGTGATCGTTACTGTTCAAGTATTACGTGGTTGGTGGGTCTCCGGGGTGGTACTGTACAAGTTTATACGTGGTTGTGGGCTCTCCTTGGTCGCTTACTGTGTACAGAGCTATAGACGTAGGTTGCTGGGTCTCCGGTGCTCGATAACTTGTACAAGTGATAGGACGTGGATGGGGTCCTCCGCTGATCGTTACTTGTACAACATAGTATACGTGGTTTGGGGTATTCGATGGTCGTTACTTGTGACAAGTAGATATACCGTGCGTTTGTGAGTCTCCGGTGGTGCTTACTTGTACATCAGTATTATACGTGTTTGTGGGCTCCTGAATCGCTTACTATGTACAAGTATATACGTGGATTGTGGGTCGCCGTGTCGTTACTTGTACAAAGTATACTACGTTGGTTTGTGCGGTCTCCGTGGTATCGTTCTATGTACAATGTTATACGTCGTTGTGGTTCTCCGTGATCGGTTACTTTACAAGTATTATACGTGCGTTTGCTGTCTCCGTGTCGTTAGCTTGTACAGGTATATACGTTGGTTTTGTGGTCTCCGTGATCGTTACTTGTACAAGAGTACTTACGTGGTTTGTGAGCTCCTGTGGTCGTACTTGTACCAAGTATACGTAGGTTTCTGTGGCTCCGTGAATTCCTTCACTTGTACACACTATACGTGGTTTGTGGGTCTCCGTGCACGTTACTTGCTACAAGTAATCACGTGGTGTGTGGTGTCTCCGTGGGTCGTTACTTGCTACAAGTTTTATTACGGGGGCGTTTTGTGGTCTCCGTGATCGTGAACTTGCTAACACGCTATATACGTCGTTTGTGGGTCTACTCCGCTGATCGTTACTTGTACAAGTATATACTGGTTGGTTTGTGGGTCTGCCGTGCATCGCTTACTATGTACAAGTTATACGTGGTTTGTGGGTCTCCCGTGTCGTTAGCTTGTACAAGGTATATACGTGGTGTTGTGGGTCTCCGTGATCGATTATTGTACAAGTGTATACGTGGTTGATGGTCTCCAGTGATCGTTACTTGTACAAGTATATTACGTGAGTTTGTGGTTCTCCGGTGAATCTTACTTGCTACAAGTATCATACGTGTTTGTGGGTCTCCGTGATCGTTTACTTGTACAATATAATACGTAGCGTTTGTGGGTCTCACGTGATCGTTACTTGTACAAAAAAAAAAAAAAAAAAGAGAACGAGGGAAAAAAGGGGGGAAAGAAGGGATGGGTATAAGCGTGGTTGGTGTGGGTCTCGTGATCGTTACTTGTCAAGTTATACGGTCGTTATGGGTCTCAGTCGATCGCTTACATGTACATATATACGTGGTTGTGAGTCTCGTGATTCGTCTTACTTGGACAAGCATATACGTGGTTTGGGGCGTCTCCGTGATCCGCTTACTTGTACAAGTATATACGTCGTTTGTGGGTCTCCATGATCGTTACATGTACAAGTATGATGCTCAGTCATGGGTCTCCGTGATCGGTTACTGTTACAAGTATAACGCGTCGGTTTGTGGGTCTCCGTGATCGTTCTGTACAAAGTATATACTCGTTTGTGGGGGTATCCCATGTCCGTTACATTGTACAAGTATTATACGTCGTTTGCTGGGCTCTCATGGATCGTTACATGTATCCGAGCATTACCGCGGATTTCACTCCACACACACCACACAACGCGCGCACGCACACACACACAAACACGCCGCACCGCCGGCGCGCGCGCCGGCACACATACAGCACACAACGCGACGCACGCACCACGCGACGCAAGCGCACGCATGATGCTACATACATGACATACATAGCATACATACCATACAATACATACATTACAACGACTGCCGATGTACATGCTTACGCGACTGGAGAAAGCAGAGCCAGAACGATTGTTGGCTCGTTAACTAAATGCATGTTGCGGTCATTCGGTATCTGCGGCCGGTTACTTCGGGGTTGTCATATTTTCATAGCGAACCCTTTGTCGGTCGTCTAGGCAGTGATGATCGATTTTTTCGTAGTTTTTCAATCGAATTTGAATAGAGTGGTAGGATAGGTTCTCTGGCAGCAGACCGGACAGCTTGCGCTATAACGTCTAATACGCGTCAGTGAAGTTAGCTCCAGTTCCCAGTCCCAGTTCCCCATAAGGAAACTAGTATACTGGGCAAACAGTTACCAGTTCCAGTTATTCCAGGTCCTTATTCGGGAATAAGGAACTAGTAACTATAGGCAAAGCAGTTCCCAAGTTCCCAGTTCAGTTTCTTTTCGAATAAGGAACTAGTAACTAGGCTCGAAAGGCAGTTACTCAGTTTCAACAGTTCAGAAATGCAAATTGAATTTGGAACTGTACACATGGCAAAAGAGTAATAGTTACTGTATTCGGTCAAAATGAACCCTTTGGCCACACATTCTATTCGAGACTGGTAACTGAATAAGTAGCTGGGTCTATACGAACCTGAGTAAGCTGATTAATAAATGTGTGCCAAAGGGTTAATGTGGCCGAATAAGTAATACTTAACTTATTTCTGCCTACGGTACAGCTTAGCCAATTCATATGTTCCATTCTCGAACTGGGAACCTGGGAACTGCTTTGCCTTATCAGTTCTAGTTGCCTTATTCGATAAGGAATGGGAACTGGTAAACTGCTTGGCGCCTATGTACTAGTCCTTATGTCGAGATAGGAACTGCTCGAACTGGTACTGCCTTTGCCTAGTACTGTCCCTTATTCCGATAACGCAACTGCGAGAACTGTAACTGCGGGTAACCTGCTTGCCCTGGTTACTAGTTCCAACTGGGCAGCTACTTCCCCGAGACTCTTATACACGTCTTTCGGATGTATAGGACCTGTTTCTTGGGCTGATTAGCGTCACGCGGACGTCACGGCTGTGTTAAAGAGCCCATCGCGCGCTTAGGTTCTAAATTAAATTTACCAACGATTTACTTTACGCGGCGGTTGTACACCCAGTAGCTTGCGATTTCACCCAGGGAACGGACGTTGGGAGCCAGTCTGTATGCACTACAGTCAAACACTGAGTGTGATTGCAATTCTTCTCCAAAATGGCATCCATTACTTCCTTTCAGCACTGACCTTCTGCTCAATCCCCGAGTAGACCACGGCAAGGACGGTCACTCCATGAACGTAATGATTGCGTTTAGTCCCAGTATGGCAGCGATGTCGTCATTATTTTGATACGAAGATTCTGCTTTCCTGGAGTGATTTACACTTCCATGAAAAGTAGCCCGCCCGCTCAATATCTGACGCGGAATCTGCACGCTTGCCTCGAACCAAAAACAAAACGCTGTCTCCGATTTGGTGGATGGATGGAAATAAAATAAATCGGCATATATTTTGGCCACGCGGCAATTTAAAATAGAAACCATTAGTCATCCATCATAGAACTTTTTTGTCGTGATGTACATTGCTCATACGAAATGAGATGTTTTTAGACACGTCGCATAACCTGCCTTCGGCACCTTTTTATAAAAGTGCCCTTTATTTCTTACTGGACCCCCCCTTTTTCAAAAAGCCGGATCCGCCCATGTATACATGTACGTCATACTATTTTGGAGTAGTCTACATGTATGGGTGCTTATGCATGTATAAACTTCTTATCAATTTTAACATGCATTTCTCATTAAAACCTCAAAATATTGTATGCATGTGATGTAACTCCAAATATGTATATTAATAAAACCATTTGTGGTGGATCGGGATGGCTGTAGGGGTGTTGGGAGGCCATCTAATGCAACAAATATTCCTATTTAACATATATTTTTTCACCAAAATTCCTATTTTCCTTCTATTTTTTCACATCTGAAATTCCTATTTTCTTATTTTTTGAGCGTCACTTGTCACTTGACGCCCTGAACATGTAATACGTTGATAATAAAACCCAGGATAAGTGTGAAGTGGACTTATATTAGTGGAGGCGTGAACAGTCTACGCGGAACAAGGCCCCGCTGTACGACCTCATTAATGCTTCGATCAGCTCATGATTTGATGACACAGAAAGCTGCAATAGTTAGCGATGAACTACTAGTTTCGACTCATGATATAGTCTTCATCGGGTTCTTCTAACTTTGTAAAGCTGAAACCCCGTGTTTTGCAGCGATTAATAAAACCGAGTCAGTGTAGGATCGTCTGGTACGACCTCTCTGTTATAAACCCACAAACGTGCGATGTTAGTGTTACAAATACGACACGTTGCGCGTAAACAACCTAGCTGTTGCAGTCCTATAAAGAAACAAACTAAACATTCGATTTAATTAAATATAAATTCGACTAACTTCAATAAAAAAATAATCAAGTGCATTCAGTACAACAAAATTAGCTTGGTTATTTGGTTAGCCATATGAAACGAACAGCCGTTTGCTGCCCCGTATACATATGGTATTTTCTCACCCGCAGATGCGTCAAAAGAAATTTGTTATTTCTAGAATTTTATTAGTTGCGTTGCGTAACAGCATCGTGTTGACCTACGTTATAACCGCGTGCTATATATATATATATATATATATATATATATATATATATATATAGCATGAAGTTACTGCGATCGTTGTTTTATTGATTTACTAAATGTAAGGGATATGCTAGACATTCGCTTCAGCAGCAGTCTGTCTGCAAGCTAGCTAGCTGTTTTATGTCCTTCTCGGGGTTTTGCTTCGTGTTTAGATCTACACTGCGTTGCTGCTTAGGGTTTGTTGCTTAGTGGTTTTTCTTCTGTGTTAATTGCAGTGTGAGGTGTTGACAGCAGAGGCGGAGCTGCAGAGCTACGTTGACAAGTCGTCGTTGCCGACCGACCTAGGCGGTACCTGCGGTCACAATCACGAGGCATGGATCGCCTACAGACTAGTAAGCGAGATTGCTGCAACGTCTGTCTGCAACAAAATCCAGTTAAAATGATGCCAGTTTGTGGACGTGCGCGCGTGCCAGCAGGGGTGTGCGTGCGTGCGTGCCAGCAGGGGTGTGCGTGCGTGCGTGCCAGCATGGGTGTGCGTGCGTGCCAGCAGGGGTGTGCGTGCGTGCGTGCCATCAGGGATGTGCGTGCGTGCGTGGCAGCAGGGTTATGCGTGCGTGCGTGCCAGCAGGGGTGTGCGTGCGTACCAGCAGGGGTGTGCGGGCGTGCGTGCTAGTTTGTGGACGTGCGTGCGTGCCAGCAGGGGTGTGCGTGCGTGCGTGGCAGCAGGGGTGTGCGTGCGTGCGTGGCAGCATAGGTGTACGTGCGTGCGTGCAGGGGTGTGCGTGCGTGCGTGCCAGCATGGGTGTGCGTGCGTGCGTGCCAGCAGGGGTGTGCGTGCGTGCGTTCCAGCAAAGGTGTGCGTGCGTGCGTACCAGCAAGAATGTGCGGGCGTGAGCGTACAGGAGTGTGTGCACGTGCGTGTGCATGCATGCAGTCATGTTTGTGCGGGTGTGCCAGTGCATGTGGGAGTGTGCGTACTTGAGAGCGTGAGTCCGTGTCTGTGCGTGCGTGATGCGTGATGCGTGTTTGCGTGCGTGCGTCTGCGTGCGCGTGTGTTGGTAAGTAGCTAAGCCGGCTTTCACTAAAGATGTAATTTATGCGTTGCAGAAACTTGAGCCATTCATAGTGCAGTGTCAGTTGGTAGCTGTTCACTTGTTGAATACCGCTGCAGAATTACAGTATAAACAGCAGCCATCCAACGTAGAGGGCGCTGACCACATGATGGACTTGTACAGGTAAATGACTAATACAATTGCTAGTAGATCGCTTCTGGCTTTCTTCTGTCTCCTTTCTCTGTGTGTGTGTGTGTGTGTGCGTGCGTGCGTGCGTGTGTGTGTATGTGTGTGCGCGCGCTCATGCGTGTGTCTGTGTGGGTGGGTGTTGTGTGTGTGTGCGCGCGCGCGTGTGTGTGCGTGCGCGTGCGTGCGTGTGTGCGCGTGTGTGCATGTGTGTTTGTCTACATTTTTTGTGAGTGCGTGTATAGGTAGGTATAATAGGTACGCGAGTTTATGCCTGGAGAATTCACCTGTTGTAATTTTTGGTGCTTGTGTGAGTGTCTGCACACGGAGGATGGCTTCAGATTTGTCAGCGAAATACTCACAAGCATATGCCACAGACAATTAGGATGTCGGACAGCAAACTTAAACATTAAACAGTGAAATGTTGGTAAAAGTAAGATCTTACCTGAAATTGACTATGTGTATCACAACATAAAGCACTTTAATTGAGCACTGCAGTCGTACGATGGACGTTTGTTCTAATATGACCTAATAACACTCTGTGTGTCTGCGTGTATTATTCATATAATGACATATCGAACACGATGTATTTATCATTCAGCAGATGGTGTATGCGTATTGGAAGCGTGTTTGTCAAATCGTTAGCGTAAAAAATGCATCTCAAGCAACGGTAAACTTTGCATTGACATCCATTGTTGATAATAACTGAAACGGGGGATGTGAACGGGCCATACATACATATGTTAATTTACATTACATTACATTACATTTACATTAAGTACAGCTATGCAAACACACATATATATATACATTACACGAGACCAGCGGTGTGTAGCTGGTATATAATAGCATCGGTGTTAGGTGTTTTTACGCGTCAATACCAATCGATACATGCCGCTGTTTATTTACGCCTCTTGCAAACAACTTTTCACGATTGAGCAGGCGCTTTTGACAGTTGAGTTGCGCGCTATGGGCGTATAGGGTGATGTTTCAGCAGTGTATATAATAGGTTCCCTGTCAAGGGAAACCAAGTCTTCTCGGGTCAGTGACAGGCACACGGACGCTGATCGAAGGCATAAATACACGCGTGTCGGCACGCGGACCGATCAGACGTGCTCGTGTCGGAGCAGGCTCCACGCGAACGACATGTCCTCGGCTGCGCGCGACAAAGCAGCGGCAAATCAGCGGCAAATCAGAGGGAAAACAGCGGCAAAGCAGCGGCAAACCAGAGGAAAAGCAGCGGCAAAGTAACGGCAAAGCAGCGGCAAAGCAGCGGCAAAGCAGAGGAAAAGCAGCGGCAAGGCAGCAGTAAAGCAACGGCAAGGCAGCGGCAAAGTCTCGGATCGACGTGAGCTCGGAGACGGGCACGCTGGGCGACCGTAGATGCGCGCGAGATCCCGCGACGAGCCGTCGTCGTCGTCATCTGCAACAATGATGAACTGGGCGCAGCTGGTGTATCCTCGTCTGAGCTTCGTTCTCCCGGAGGAGAAGGAGAAGGGGGAGCCTTCCCGCGACGACGCGTGCCTGCAGGAGAAGGAGGAAGAAGAGGATGAGGAGGAGGTCGCGTACTCGGAGCTGCTCGACGCGCTGGCGCCGATGCTGTGGCTGCTGCGCATCTGTGCGTGTCTGCCGGAGCCGTGGCTGCGGCGCATGCGGGCGGAGCGGCCCTGGCGCTGCCGCCTCCCGCGCCTCGCCGCCTGCCTCGTCGCCGTCGCCGCAACGCTCGCCTTCCTCAACTCGCACTTCGGCGAGGACGTCGTCGATGGCGGCGCGGGCGGTGTGGGCAGCCTCTCGCTCCCGCCGACGATGGGCGCTCAGTTTGTGATCACGAGCGGGGCGACGGCGGTGACGTACGTGACGCTGACGCTGCGCAATGCCTGCCTCTCGCCGATGCTGGCGACGTGGGCGCGCGCGCTGGCGACGCTGCAGTGCGGCGCGCGGCGGGAGGTGACGCGGCGGACGCGCCGCTGCGCGCGTCTTGCCGTCGTGCTCTGCGTCGTCGTCGTCGCGGCGACAGCGGTCGGGCTGTTCGCGTACGACGTGGCGCAGCACCGCGAGCGCCACGCGGCCGTCGTCGCATCAGTGCTCCTGCGCACGCTGAAGATGGCCTGCAGCCTGGGGCTGTGCGCGCTGCCCTGCGTCTGGTTTGCCGTCGTCGTGCGCGGGCTCATGCACGCGCTCAACGTCCTCGTCGGCGACGCGCGGCTCGTCGCTGCGGCGACGACCGCCGGATCTGGGAATGCGTGGCGCACGGCCGCCGGATCTGGGAATGCGTGGCGCACGGCCGCCGGATCCCGGAATGCGTGGCGCACGGCCGCCGGATCCGGGAATCCGCGGTGTGCGGCGGTCGGGCGGCTGTGGCGGCAGTACCTCGCCTGGCAGGTGCTGCTGCTGAGCGCCAACGCCTACTTCGCGCAGCTGCTCTTTCTCATCTACGCGAGCTGCCTGGTGATCACCTGCCTCGCGCTCTACAACTTCACGCGCTACGACTTGGCGCTGACGACGCCGATGGTCGTCAGCATGCTACCGAACGTCGGCGTGATGGTCGCCATGACGACGGTCGCTGTCGTGCTCATCGAGGGCGGATACGAGCTGCAGCTGGAGCTGTGCCGCGTTGACGTGGCGCGTCTGAGCAGCGACGCCCGGGAGAAGGTGAGGCCCGAAGTTGTAGACGTAGGGAGAAGGTTGAGAGAGAAGGGTAGGGAGAAGGTTGAGAGAGAAGAGTAGGGAGAAGGTTGAGCGAGAAGGGTAGGGAGAATGTTGAGAGAGAAGAGTAGGAAGAAGAGTAGTAACTCAACCTTCTCCCTACTCTTCTCTCTCAACCCTCTCCCTACTCTTCTACCTACACTCCTCCCTACACACTCCGCACACATACCCTACACTCACTACTCCCTACTACTGCCTACACTTCAGAGAAGAGTAGGGAGAAGGTTGAGAGAGAAGAGTAGGGAGCCTTAACCTTTTCCCTACCCTTCTCTCTCAACCTGCTCCCTACTCTTCTCCCTTTAACCTTCTCTCTACTCTTCTCCCTCAACCCTCTCCCTACTCTTCTCTCTCAACCTTCTCCCTACTCTTCTCTCTAAACCTTCTGCCTACTCTTCTCTCTCAACCTTCTTCCTACTCTTCTCTCTCAACCCTCTCCCTACTCTTCTCTCTTAACCTTCTCCCTATTATTCTCTCTCAACCTTCTCCCTACCCTTCCCTCGTAACCTTCTCCCTACTCTTCTCTCTCTCAACCTTCTCCCTACTCTTCTCTCTTAACCTTCTCCCTACTCTTCTCTCTCAACGTTCTCTCTACTCTTCTCTCTCAACCTTCTCTCTACTCTTCTCTCTCAACCTTCTCCCTACCCTTCTCTCTCGTCACCTTAAGGCTGAGAGAGAATAGTAGGGAGAAGGTTGAGAGAGAGAAGGGTAGGGAAAAGGTTAAGGGAGAAGAGTAGGGAGAAGGTTGAGAGAGAAGAGTAGGGAGAAGGTTGAGAGAGAAGAGTAGGGAGAAGGTTGAGAGAGAAGAGTAGGGAGAAGGTTGAGAGAGAGAGAGAGAGAGAAGAGTAGGGAGAAGGTTGAGAGAGAGAAGAGTAGAAGAGTAGGGAGAAGGTTGAGAGAGAAGAGTAGGGAGAAGGTTGAGAGAGAAGAGTAGGGAGAGGGTTGAGGGAGAAGAGTAGAGAGAAGGTTAAAGGGAGAAGAGTAGGGAGCAGGTTGAGAGAGAAGGGTAGGGAAAAGGTTAAGGGAGAAGAGTAGAGAGAAGGGTAAGGAGAAGAGTAGAGAGAAGGTTACGAGAGAGAGTACAGCTGGTTAGTTCATCCTCACTGTAGATACATGCGCGCAATAATGCCATTTTACGCGAAAAGAGTGGGGGGCCGTTGTCAGAAACAAAATTAGTCTCAACATGAACTTTTTCTCGTGGATCGGACACTGCGTATGAGAAACTCGTAACCATCCATGTTTCTTTGAATGGTTTACGAGGCAAGGTTAATGTTAAGACATGTTAAGAATAATTTTGTTTCCAACAACCAGCCCGGGACTGAGAAAGGTAAACTTATTCTGCCTTCTATACATAGAACTTTGCATGCACACATGCATCACTTGTAGACATAGAGTAAATAGTCAATAGAACTATAGAATATGATATCGATTCTAGACATCAAGAGATATAATCAATACCATATCACTCACTATATTAGTCCATTCCACGTGGAATGAAGAATCAGGTGCCTACTTCAGGTGGCTCTTTGCTCAGTTAGCATCAAGCTGCCATGACTAAGCCCCTGTCGTTTTTCTTTTTGCTTGCAGTTGCAAATGTTGATAGCTAACATTTCAGCATTTGCACCTGGATTCACAGTCTGGGACTTCTTCCTCATTGATCGCACCGCGGTCGTCACTGTGAGTGGTTCTATGGATACGCATCGTTTAGTTTCGATTTATCATTAGTCAATTTTTAGCTCACCTTGACATCGTCAAGCTGAGCTATTGGCATGGGTCGTCGTACGTCCATCCGTCCGTCCGTCCGTTCGTCCGTCCGTCCGTCCGTTCGTCCGTCCGTCCATCAACATTTGGCTTCGGTCAACGATAACCCAGGAACCGTTTGACCCACATGTTTGAAATTGGGTTTAGTTGTTACTTCTATGCTCCCATATTAAACGTCGTATTTTGGAGCACGCCAGTCGTCGTACTTTCGAGCCACGGTGATTTTTTGGCAAAAATGGGAATTGCCATTAGTCAGTTCAGGTTTAACGGATTTTGCTCATTTTTGGTATGTGAATGAATAAGGGCTAGGGGTTTTGACTTTTTTTTTAAATTATGCAAATTAGGTAGGGTTTGGCAATTATATAGCATATTATATAGACACAAACAGTCTGTGGTGTCACACTCGTCTGGTTCGTTTTACAATATTTCATTGACAATATCTTTTAATGCAAAATTGGTATTTCCTCTCCACCCTGCCGATAAAACGTCTATATTAGAGTAAAGTTACAAAACATGTTGGAACGCATCATAACCTATTTATTTCAAACGCCATCGCTACAAAGCGGGTATAGCGCCATCTACGGTCACAAATTGTGATTCATTTTGGTTTATAAATTATTATTGCGATATACAGATGGCAATCGTTTCTATAATTTACGTCGATGGTTGCTCAATTAAAACTGACTTCTTCTTACTCACTCATTTGTGTCCTTTTTTGTGGTGAGCTACAGTGTCATTGACACTTTCATTTATTTCGGGTTTGAGTTTTAGTTTTACACGTGTGACGCTTATAATCTGGTATGTTCGATGCGTTCTCATAGCTATTTAATTATTAAGGGGATTATTATCTGCAGTTGATAAATTAAAATAATGATGAACAGAAATCGAGAATGTGCTCGATTGCAAGGAGTTGTGTATATATATCATCGTCTTGTCTTTCTCTTGCAGTTCGTGAGCGCTGTTGTTGCTTACACAGTTATCCTCACCCAAACCTACAGCGATCTGGGAACACATGGCAATTCATCTTTGCTTAATTCAAGTGCATTCACCTATGCTGAAAACTTGACAGCAGTGTAGAGAGGATGACCTTGCCTTCTGACAGCCCCAGTCTATAAAACGAACACAATTATTCACAATGAAATTTCAGGGTTGTTGCTTGGCTGCATACATACGGTTTCATGTTGTCACGTGTTTAAAGCATTTGTTTACCTATGAAACTACGTAATTGTCGTTGTCAGTCTGATGCCTATCATTTTACAGTGCCTTTTTTGGCACTTTAATTTTCTCGTTGTGTTGCTTAAATATATGTAAATACGACGTATACTTCCAATATGTAGCACACGCAACTGTTCTGTAGTGACGCTGGCTGCCCTACTGGTTAAGTTCATGGTCAAACGCAATTGTATATGTTTTGTGATATATTTAATTATATGTTGATATGATATTAGGCATACTGATGAGAAATATGAAAAATATAACATTTCCTTTCTCTCTATGTGGTTGTTTATCAGGAAAAGATTTCTGCCAGTTGTTATAATGTAATTACAGCGCAGAGTAAATGTAAATTTCGTATAGATTATGGGATACTGTATAAAGCCCACTGCATGTTTGGAACATTTCATGCGACGTTACCTTCCTTGATATAAGTCTTATATATTATGTACGTTTTACAGATCTGTGTTCTGTGTATTTTATGTGTGAAGGGCAACAGTTCTGTTAAGTTGAAGTTCTTGCGTTTATGTGTTCGTGAATGTTTGGTGTGAGATTGTTCAGATGCGCGTGAATTCAATAATACATACAGGCAACAGCAGAGAATGATTCTTGCCTTTGTATTGTCATTGGCACTCATTGCCCAGTGTTCTATGTCTATTCAAGTGTTCATTCATGTATATACTTACATTAAATGTTGTACATGTACTGTGTGCTATATAGGGTTTAACCTGCGTGCAGTTAATTTGAATGCAATGTCTGCAAATATAATTGGTGTCAAAGAGTTTGAATCCTATTATAACTAATTTTCACATTCACTAATACCAACTAACATGTTATTCCATACTTACGTTATTTAATTGTATTGAATAATTAAATTACATAGAATGTACAATTATGTTCGTATTGCATTCTTTATTGTCCAATTGATTTTTTTATCATAGTTGTAACGCTTATACCAACAGCAGTCTTTAACACCAATTCATCCGTTCATCATTTATTCTATCATCGACGAACTTCGACGATGATCATAGACGAAAGATTGACGTATCGTTGACTCTGGTATTCTTCCGTTACACACGGAACCGTATACAACCCGTCGTAACTCACAAGGCCTACTGCCTGCGTTCACTGCTTTGCACCCGAACCCACCCAAAACCAAAACCGTCCGGACTATCATACGCGAGCCATACGCTAAAAGATGTCATTCGGGAAGTAATTGTTGGTTGGCCGCTACAATAGTAATATTACATAATGTGACAAAAACAAACAACAAAATTACAATAATGTAGCATAAGTGTAAACAATAATAAGCATAATAATAGCATAAGAGTAACAATAATAATAATATAATTTTTTCAAAATATAAAATTAATTCTAAATATAATAAAATTAATTTTTTACAAAGAAAAACGTCACTCCTGTCTCTTATGGCAGCTTGGACGCTATCATTAATCACCTACCTCTATTGTTTAGTGCAGTCACTCACCATCAGTCGTCCTCTTCCTGTTTTCAGGCATTTGAGGAAGACGACCATGAGTGATCCGCGCTACAGTAACCTGCAACAGGAAGGCGACAGACTCACTCGCGAGCTGGAGAATGATGATAGACTAGCACCAGTGCGACACACTCCTGATTACAGGTGAGGGTAGTATCCAGCGATGCGGATTCCTGTGATGCGCGAATCACCGGGTTCAACGGCAGTGCTTGTGCTTCTTCTGATAGCGTTTCTGTATATTTTCTTGTTAGCGTACTATGTTGGTAGGTATTTTAGTCACGTCAATTTCTTCCCCATCTGCTTCGTTTTCTTTTTTTTCTTTTTTTTTCTTCTGTTTTTCTATTTTTCCTACTTATTCATCTTCTTCTTTTTCCGATAAACCAATAAAAACCAACAAATCAAATAATTTGTTTCTATTTTTTCATGTACTGTGGTAGTCTGTTAGTTTTTTCAGTTTTGGTGGTTAGGATTTGACGGCACATGCTATCATTTGTTGCACGTGACGCGTACTTTTGTGTTTTCTTTTGAGAAGTACAGAGTGATTTACTGTTTTACTTGGCTATAATATGCAAAATAACGAGGCAAAGGAAAAACTGTGAGTGCGCTTGTAGTGTGTTTTAACTGTGTAAAAAAATGAAACCAAAAATGCATTTAATGTAATTCTAATAACATTACAACAAAACCAAAAATCTACCAGGATAGTTAACACAGTAAAATAGCTTTGGGGTCACACCCTGCGATTAATATTGGCGTCATGGCGTTTGTTAGCGTACGGTTACTCTAGTGACGTTGCATTAGTTAACACGACGTGCTTTAATGAGTTTTCCTCTATCCGTGCGCACGCAGGGAGACGATGTTCCGGGTGGGAGGAATGTATCGAGAGGTGCAGAAGACAATGATCAGGGTCGCGAGATTCGCCGAGAAGCGCGTCAGTAAGCTGGACAAGTGGCGCCACGTTAGAACCTTTCAGACCGAAGTGAAACAGGTGAGGCTGGATGGGTGATACTAGACATCGGGAGGTGGCGGGGGGGGGGGTCGTTGTCAGGAGCATCGTGAATTTAAAAAAAAGAAGATTTTATTGCTTTGCATTACATTATATTACATCACATTACATTACATTACATTATAATACAATACATTTCATTACATTACCAAATTACTTTACATTATGTTACATTGCATAACATAACATTACATTACATTACATTACATTACATTACATTACATTACATTTACATTACATTACGTACCATGACATTATGTCTTATATGTTTTTTTCTAAATCTCATGTATGGATATCCACTTATATGTTTTAATTTTGGATGAAGATTACTTTGCACATATTGATCAAATATTAAAACAATGTTTATATGTAACATGAAGCATCGTGAATAGTTGTGATCTCATAAGTATAAACTCTCATAACTTTTGCAGTGATGTGCCATGCGTACTCGTGATATTTTAGACTTATGACAGTCATGACTAGTTACGATGTTTCTGTCGATGGGCCCCCGATGCTAGCTAAGGGTATAGCGAGGTTATAGGACACGTTGCAGCTTATAGTTCATTTTACTGGTTACTGTTGTCCTGCGCGACGCGATCCTTGCGACGTGTGTGAATGCAGTAAGAATCGCTGTTTCCTATTACGTAATATAATGCTGAAATGTTATACACTACAATGGGATTGCTTTAAGACTTTCACTTATTAGCTGTTTTTACACACAAAAAGGACAACAAAAAGGCTAAACTCCCGATACACCTAACACATTAGCATATTAATGCGGAATTCCATGCGTGTACTTATACGTGCAGGTATTCACGTGGAATAGGAGTAGACAATGAAATGATCTACGCTGCAATACACACTCTGTAGCTGTTATTGTGCAAAAAGACTACACTAAGGCTAAACCCCTCCGCGCAGATTAGTATGGTCGTACTGAATTCTATGCATTTGCATACAGGTATTTACATGGATTAGGAACAAGGGCACACCCACGCTGGACAAGTACCAGCACCTGGGAAGCAATCTGAAAGATGTAAGAGTCCAGGAGAGAGACTTTGAGAAATTCTACTTTGCAGCTGTTGTAAGTTCATTTCCAATTGAAGTAGAGCTATAGCAATGTATATTAGTAGCTTGCAAATCAATCGGCAGCAAGTTTACTGCATCAGAAATCCGCAATATATCGCAGGCAATTTTAGCCAACTAGAATTTACATCACATTGAATTTTTATATAGAAGGCAGTACTTTTGAGTTTATCCTGTTGTGTTATTCCTTAAACTGGATGCAGAAGCAGATAACGAAAGGGAAATCGATAGTGCATTCGGGATTTCTTTAACTACAAGTAAAAGCAACTAAAGAAATAGAATGTCGTTGGTACATTCAATATTTCTTTAACCACATGCGGAAACAGATTAAGAAGGAGAAAATTGTTGGTACACTCATTATTTCTTTAACCACATGTAGAAGCAGATAAAGAAAAAAATCATTGGTACACCTGTTATTTCTTTGGCCACATGCAAAAGCAACTAGAGAAATGGAAGTCGTTGGCACATTAATTATTTCTTTTAACCACAAGTCGATATCATTCGTACATTCACTATTTCTTCAACCACTTGCAGAAGCAGAATCATTGAAAAGGAAAATCGATTGGTACATTTGTTATTTCTTTAACCACAAGTCGATAATACATTCGCAATTTCTTTAACCACACGCAGAAGCAGATAGAGAAGGAGAACTCATTGGTACATTTGTTGTTTCTTTAACCACAACTCGATATCATCATTTCTTTAACCACATGTAGAAGCAGATAGAGAAGGAGAACTCATTGGTACACTCGTTGTTTCTTTAACCACAACTCGATATCATTATTTCTTTAACCACATGTAGAAGCAGATAGAGAAGGAGAACTCATTGGTACACTCGTTGTTTCTTTAACCACAACTCGATATCATTATTTCTTTAACCACACGTAGAAGCAGATAGAGAAGGGCAAGTCGCTGGTGCAGGAGAGCGCTGCGCTCGTACGCGACCTCTCTCGGCAGCGTGAGGTGGCAGAGAGCGTCGAGGAGCTGGCGCGCTGCCTGCAGCAGGAGCTGGCAGCGTTCTGCCTACAGCTGGAGCAGACGAGAGAGAGGACGGAGGACACGGCCGACTGCTACAAGATCCTCGATCAGGTGAGCGGAGCGTCGAGCGTCGTCGATGGCGTTTGCTTGTTCTTCGCAGCACACAGAGTGGTTTTTGTTTTCGTCGTCGCATCTGTGCCGACGTAAAAAAAAACGCGTGCGTGTCTGTAACTGGACGAGTGTAGGAGCGATGGGCTAGTTGTTAGCTTTGGTTTGGGGGATTGGGTTCCACTTTGGGTCATTGCCGGTGTACTGTTTAGTAAGGCTCTTCGTTTCGACTGGCTTCGGTTGAGTGCCAGATGTAGAAATTGGATCTCCATCGTTGCATTGATGGGAGGTTTGTGTGTGTGTGGGTGGGTGGGTGGGTGGTGGGAGTGAGGGTGGTGGGTAAGGCCAGCGACCTCACCCACCAACTGTTACAGAAACTACAATAAAGCAACCCAGTTCTTTATGTGCTTACTTCACACGGAGCCAGAATAATGAATTAATCTAATAATAATAATTATTATTATTATCATTGTTATTATTATTTTCACCTGAAATTGTCTTCGACAACTACAGACTTGTTGAGACTCCATATATATATATATATATATAGAAGCAGACGTTGGAATGTATTATTGTTTAAGATCCATTGCGTCAGAAGCTGATTGCATGCATGTGTGACTGACTGCTTTGTGAGATCATGTAATTGCTATCCAAAAAATGCACGCACTTGACAAGCACAACATTTGCTTTCCTGATTCAGTCGTACGAATGGGCAGTCAACATGATGAAATACCTGGCAAGGATGCGGATAGAAGAGGCATCAAATGATGCTGATTTATGCAAGCTCAGTACAAGTCTCAAGGTACGCTTATATGGCTTTCCTGTGTTCGGTTTAACTATGTTTATTTGGCTTAACAAATCGTAGGTCCACAATGAGCAAAAACTATTGTAAAATTGACACTTTTCACGAATAATAAGAAAATTTGCTAAATTCCCGTCTTGAACCATCGTTAGTGTTCTGCAATATAACAGCTCTTCGTTTGTAGAGTTGTGCTTTCCTAGCTCGGCATTTCACTTTGTTAACCCTTAACCTCGTAAATTCCTAACTTTCACTCTTTACCTCGTTAACTCTCTACCTGTAGTCATACCTGGAGGAGCACCCGGCCATCAGCGCCGACACGTTTGACCGCGTGACGCATCTCGCGGGCAAGCTGGGCAACGACAAACTGCAGGAGCAGTGCAGGGTCGCGCGGGCGCGCTGCACTGAGACACAGCAGCTCATCGGCATGAGACAGGCGCAGGCAGACGGCGGGAATGCACGCAAGCAGATGAACGCAAACGCGCAACCGGACGCCGCTGCGCACATAGATGGCGCTGTTGCACGCGTAGATGGCGCCGCTGTGCATGTAGATGGTGCTGCTGTGCGTGTTGACGGCGCCGGCATGTGCATAGATGGCGCCACCGTGCCGGACCTGCGGCCGCCGCTGCTGCTGGCGAGCCGCAGCGTCGACGACTCGACGGTCGCCGCGGCGACGACGTTCGAGCGTCTGACGCACCGCCGCAAGTCGTTTGGCGGCGTGCCGTCGCAGCGACTCGTGGCGCCCCCTCCGCCGCCGTGCGGGCCGCGTGCCGCCGCCGCGCCGTGGGAGGAGGGAATCTCCGAGATCGAGGAGGAGCTGTTCAACGAGGGGCTCATAACGGAGGACCTCCCGGTCGTGACGACCGAGATACCGGCGAGCGCGCTTGCGTTGCGCCGCGGCCGACGTCACGGGGTCACGACCCCGCCGCCGGCGCCGATCCGGCGATGCGACGCGCTTCCGGGTCGGGTTGCGTGGGACGGGGCGTCGGGCGCGGTGCCGCCTCCAGATTTCGCTGACGCGGAGGTGTTCCACTCTCGGAGGTGAGCTCTCTATCGCGTCTTGCCGTCGAAGCTATCCCGATTTATTTACTTGTAAGCGAGAATTTATCGAGATTATTTTGAGAATATTGTTTACTGACTCGCATCCTGGGAAACAGCGTGCGATGTGTGGGTGTTTCTGATTGTGTCTGATTGTGAGTCGAGTTTGACTACATCGAGGTCTGTTGTATCTCATATTTAAAGTTAATATTGATGTGGATTTAAAATAAGGTGCTTATATCTGTTTGCTGGTATTGATATTTTGGTAAACAATGATTACTCACTTGAATATATATACATAACTACATATTTATCGTTTTACATTATCATGAAGCCAAATATTAATATACTAACGAATCTAGTGGAATCATGTGCATTAACATTATCATAATGTGTGATTGATGCTTGAAGCTGAATCTCCGCACGTTTGCTCTTCCCCGCGCAGCTTCACGGAAGGTATGATGCCCCCTGCACCCGCCGACCCCGGCACGAGCGTGCACAACCTGTCGTGGCAGGAGCCCGGCTCTGTCACGCCCGACACGCAGCGGCGGCACGTCAACCTTCTCACGTCGCATTCCATCTCCGACTTCCGGCCGCCCGGCGCCGCCCGCGCCTCGAGGTGAGTGGTCGTGCGCATCTACACGAGGCAGCTGCAGGTGTGGGTGTGAGCATGCGCTTGCTGCAGGTGGTGTCGTGCGTTTACGATTATCTACCTGCAGCGTTCACGTGCTGCGCTGGTAGGGAGCCAGGAATCCTTATTGACCCGGTCTACCTGATCGTTACCTTCACTACGAGTCTGTAATGCACGTGTCCATGATAATTGTCAACAGTGTGCGTGTGTGTGCGTGTGCGGGTGTGTGCGTGTGCGTGTGCGGGTGTGTGCGTGTGCGGGTGTGTGCGTGTGCGTGTGTGTGCGTATGCGGGTGTGTTACATGCAGAGAATGTGATACTGAGTGTGCCTTGGCTGTGTTGGCTTCTGGCGAATTTTTATAGCATGTGAATTTGCACGAAAATTATATGTGACATGCAGCAATTGTGTCACCTAGGCTAGTGCTAGTGTGGTTCCCTCATCCCACAAGCCACTGTGTGTCACACGGTGACTCACAAGAATTAATACAATTATAAAGTAATAAGTGTCTAAGCTGCTCTCTTCCTGTTTCAGAAATCTACAAATGACAATCTCAGAGATGGTTCAGACAGAGAAGGACTACGCACAGGCCCTGCTGTACATTATAGATGTAAGCCAACCTATCAGAGTCGGAATGTTTGTTACCTTTCTCTTAATTAGATAGTAACCAGCCTTGCATTTATTACTAGATAATCACGATAATTGTAAAGTCTGCTGACATTATCAGAAACATCACAGAGTCAGTAAGTTAAATGTGCACATTGTTCGTGTAAGCATTGTTCAAAGGTTATGGTAACTTGGACTCATAAATTTCGTAATTATTATGATGATCGTGGCAATGAACGCAGGTAGATTTTTTTGTTCAAGGACGTTATATTTCATATGCGGCCTATTCATCGACAGTAAATGCACCTATATGCGCACCTTATTCTACACCACTTGTGGAGATGCTGTGTGATAAATAAACTGCCTGTATATTTGTGTTTCTATTTCTGTTAATATGTGCGTGTGTGTGTGTGTGCGTGCGTGCGTGCGCGCGCATACGTACGGGTGTGCGTGCGTGCGTGCGTACGTACGGGTGTGCGTGCGTACGGGTGTACATGTGTGCGTGTAGGTAGTGCATGTATGTGTGCGTGCGTGCATACATGCATGTGGTGCGTGCATGCATTCACTTCTATTTGGGAGATAACACGTGTTAGTTCCGCGCACTAAACACCGCCCGCGTCTAATCGCACGTGTCCATCTCACATTTGTGCATTTTCCGCATTTAGAACTACTTCCAAGAGATGCTTCGCGACGACCTGCCGCAGGAGCTGCGCGGCAAACATGGCGCCATATTCGGCAACATCGAGAAGATCTACGAGTTCCACAGCCAGCACTTCCTCGGCGAACTGCAGACGTTCCGCGACACGCCGTTCCACGTCGGTCAGATCTTCCTGCGATACGTGAGTGAATGATGATGTCAGGGGGATGTTCGCACTGCGCGTTCGCAGGATGTTCCGATGCGATCGCGTCTCGGTGAAAAATGCGGAGAGTTTGCGAGGAAAGTCTGTCGGGCACAGTTGAATCGCCGACGTGTGTTCCTTCTGTCGTCAGATAGTGCGCATATATCGTCACCTAAAATCTATGAACTTAAGCTTAATACATAAACATAATAAAACTAATGGCAATTTGCATTGGGTATTGCAATGGGAACTTGCAATGAGTAAACTTATAAAACTTATAATAAATTGAACTTATGAAAGTTAAACTTGTAATGTGTTAAACTCATGAAGCTTATGTTATTGTTGTTTCATGATTGTTATAGGAGAACCAGTTTTACTTGTATGCGCATTACAACAAGAACAAGCCCAAGTCGGATGAACTGCTCACCCAGTACGGAGCAACGTTCTTCAAGGTTTTTACACGTTATATATATATATATATATCTAAGGAAGCTCCGCGCATCCCTCTCCAGGTTCTCGGTCTAGCATGTGTGAGGTAGTCACCTTAAGGGTAGCCGCCTGGTCCCGTCAATAGATAACACAAACACTGTATTACAAAAGCTACTAACCGTGCGTTCTATTACTTTAACAGCCTAAACATACAATACAAACTAACAATACAGCCGCATACAAGTAACCTCGTACCTTAATACGCGGATCGCGAAGTAGCTCGGCGAAGTGAAGGTGGTGGAAATAAGGAGTATGGAAGGAATAGGTGTAGGAAACCAAGGGAAAATCACGAGCTCGGCAAAACTGGACTCTGCGGTTGAGAGGAAGAGGCCCGAGTCTCCCTAGCTTGTAGTTTCGCATCCACAGATGCGACCCTCAACTAATAGGTGTCCTCGGATAATTTAGTGCTTTGTTTATGGTGATTGCTTAAATCTGGTCAGTATGGAACTCGTAACTATTGGACTCCCCTTTATGGTGATTGCTTATCGGATTATAAATAATATATAGAGAAGCCTGCGCTGTCCTACATATATAGACAGAGAGAGAGCGAGCGAGCGAGAGAGAGAGAAAGAGAGAGAGAGGGAGTGTGAGAGAGAGACGAGAGAATAGAGCGAGATTGAAGGAAAGTTTATTTAACTGACCAGCCATTAGTTGTGTAGCATTGTGTAATAGTGTCCATGTCTTCCTGCTCGTAGCTAAAGCAGAGAGAGTTGGGCGACAAGATGGATCTTGCCAGCTACCTGCTGAAGCCAGTGCAGCGGATTGGCAAATACGCACTGCTGCTGAAGCAGATCCTGCAGGAATGCCCCGTCAATGACGTCTACTACCAGGAGCTGAAGGTAACCATGACAATCGTTAATATCCATCTCTGCTAATAGTGTAACTTCTAGTGAAGCTGCTGTTTCCCAACACACTGTATGTACTACACAACTGTAACAACCGATAACTGTACGATAATCTACTGATAACTATGCTGTAATAGACTACCTACAGATATCAATAACATAAATAATTAATCCTTTCCAACTGGCATGATTAATGGGCAGCTCTAGTCAATCATTGTTGCTGTACGATGTTCCAAAGACAATGCTTGGCAATGAAGTTTTATAATATATATATATATATATATATATATATAGAGAGAGAGAGAGAGAGAGAGAGAGAGAGAGAGAGAGAGAGAGAGAGAGAGAGAGAGAGAGAGAGAGAGAGTGTGTGAAAGCGAGAGCGAGAGAGAGAGCGAGATGGAGCACACGCGAGAGAAAGACATAGACGTAAGATATAAATATAAATCATAATAACAAGAGCCGCTGTTTTCCCGCCCCGCGCGCAGACGGCTGAGGAGATGGTGAAGTTCCAGCTTCGCCACGGCAACGACTTGCTGGCGATGGACGCGATCCGTGACGCGGACGTGAACGTCAGCGAGCAGGGTCAGCTGCTGCGGCAGGACGAGTTCATCGTGTGGCGCGGACGCCGCAAGTGCCTTCGCCACGTCTTCCTCTTTGAGGACCTCATACTGTTCAGCAAGACGCGCAAGAGTATCAGTAAGGGCAGCCAGGAGCTCTACCATTACAAGCACAGCATCAAGGTAAGCGGCGCGCGGCACACGGCGTGCGATGGAGATGTTGGAGCGGCATGTGATGGGATGTTGGCGCAGCGTTGGCTGGCTGCTCGGTAGAACCGGCGCCCGACTCTTTAGGGCACACTTGTTGATAGATGTTGGCGTTGTCAGATGGCTCGGTAGAACCGGGGTGTGGCTCTGTAGGACGCATTTGTCGTTTCCCTCGACTGGCAGTTGTATGGTGAATCCACCTTTGTAGAACGGTCAGCTGTCTATATAGGAGACTGTGTTTCCTTCAGCAGTTCAGTGTTGAGATGATGTCCTTCAGTGTCATGACGTCTAAACTGTTTACTAATATCAATAAGCTACACATTAAATGTGCACATGTGTATTTAAGAAGATGCATACATGTGCGTTAGATGCTGGATTATATATATATATATATATATATATATATATATATATATATATATGTGATCTCTTCTCGTTTTCTACTCTACTAGATGGCAGACATCGGTCTCACGGAAAATCTCGGCGACTCTCTCACCAAGTTTGAGATCTGGTTCCGTCGCAGAAAGTCTGGTGAAGCGTATGCGCTGCAGGCGTCGGACGTGGAGACGAAGCAGGCGTGGGCGCGCGACGTGTCCATGGTACTGTGGAGGCAGGCACGCTGGAGCCGCAGTAAGTAGTCGCAATTCTACGATGCTCGATAAACTGACTGGGTGTGGGAGAGAGCGAGAATAAAACTGTCAGAGTCAAAACTTTCAACTTGTTTAAGAAAGAGCAGTGCTTGTAATTGCACAGTAAGTAGTCACGATTCTACCGAGTGTGCGCTGCTCGAAAACCCTACTGGAGGTTTGAGAGATACGAAGAGATAGAATAAGACTGTGTCCCAGATTCAAAACTACAAGCACAGTGCAAGGCACTCTGTTTAATGCGAGAGCGGTGCTAGTATTCGAATCAGGGAGGCAGTGATGGAAAGAGGTTTAAACTCTAGAATGGCGTATGAGTACAGAGTATGTTATGTCAGTCAGGACTCAGGAGTAATCGGTATATTCGCTCGATTGTTATTTTTTACATGTTGAGTAAATGCACTAGATGTGAAGCTCTTATTTAGGCACTGAAGATTATAGCCTATCGTTCACTACCGCTAATTTTATTTCATCAAATATTCTATAGCTGTAATAGCATAAACTAGGCAAGCATATTGTTTACAAAGACTTTTCTGACGTAATAAGTAATGCTTGCGCGGGCCTTCCTGACTGCAGACCTGTGAATATACAAGATGTTGTCTGTCGTAGGCTATCAAATTACTGGATGTTTGTGACCAGACATGATATTAATGCTTGCATGCCTTCCTGAGTGCAGACCTGTGACTGCACAAGATTTTAGTCGTAGGCTAGCAAATTACTGGATGTCTCTGACATGATAAGTAATGCTTGCATGCGTTACCATGACTGCAGACCTGTGGCTGCAGATTACTGGATGTCTCTAACATGATGAGTAATGCTTGCTCGTGGCTTCCTGATTCCAGACCTGCGGCTGCACGAGATGTCGTCGATGGGCCTTGGCAGCAGGAGGATGATGGACCTGAAGCCCAGCAGCAACCGCATCCACGACCGCGCCATCAACATCTCACACATGCCGAGCCTGCAGTACGGTACGTGCACATGCACCCGCTGCTAGCATAACACTGTGCACTGCTGCTAGCACATCGATGCATACAACTTCACATTGCTGTACATTGTTGTACACTGATGTACACTGTTGTACACTGTTGTATGCTACTATATACACCTCTGCACATTGCTGCACACTACTGCACATTGCTGTACATTGTCGTACACTGTTGCACACTGTCGTACACTGTTGTACACTGATGAACACCGTTGTACACTGCTATACACTTAGTCTACTGGCTACTGCACACCGCTGCGCACTGCTGCACTCTGCTGCACTCTGCTGTACACTGTCCCGTTTTGTTTTTCCTGCAGCCGCTCGAACGCGAAACTCGATCTCCGTATCATCGTTCGAGAACAATCGGCCCGGCTCGGTCATCTCCGTCTGCTCCTCCTCCTCGTCCAATAGCAGCCACTCGGGAGCCTCTCTGGCCACCAACTGCCACCTGGTTGACGGAAGTGTTAGCCAATCGGACGTGATGCGGCAGAGCGTGCTCGGCGATGCGCCGCGCGCGACCCATGTCGTGTCGCGACGCGTCAGCGTGCCCTCCTCACTAGGTATATGGCTCTGACGTGCCAGTAGAGGGCACTCCGCTGCTGTTAGTGGGCATTGTGGTCAAGTCGGAAAGTTTTGGTGCTGTGGCTTGTTTCCCGTTTGATTCCCCGTCGACTTGAAAATAATTATATTTCATATCGTTATGTTGATAATGAGATTAGCAGCACCCGAGCAGATTTTATTCTAAAATCTGTCAAAAATATTTGATCCCTATATTCTGTATTCTAATTCGTTACTCGGTTACATAGATTAAATTATCTATATTCGTCAGTAAGTTAGAAGTATTTAATAATTTATAATTATAATTAAAATTATATTATAATATTTTAATTATGAATTTGTATTAAATATAGTTACTAATTAATATGACGTCTGTGTGTATCATGGTTGACGAACTCACACTCCCTATTTTGTGTTCACAGAGAGCGGCATCGTCGCGGACCACTGTCCGAGCGAACTTTCCTCCGACGCCTCGTCGGGCGTGCACAGTTCTGAAACATCCGACCATTCGCTGCCAGGTGGCACCATCAACACGGACGCGGCGTGCGAGCGCACGGCGCTCTCGCGCCTCGAGTGCATGGTCGATTGTAACGAGGCGCCTGCAGCGATTTACTTGTGTGACGATGACAACGCTGGCAAGCAGCCGGCAACGGACACGAACGCTCACGTGCTGCCACCTAGTGTGGCAATGCTCGCCGCCTCTCCCTCGTACGCTTCTCCCAGCGCTAAATCGATCGGTGACGTCGTCGGAGAAGAGAACGCCGCGGCGCAAATAGTGACGGACGATGGTGGCGTGGTGTCGCCATCTGGGGACGAACCGAGAGACACATCGCCGACAACGAAATACGTGCCGTGCAGTGCCGACTGTGGATGCAGCGGGTCGTGTACGATTCCTATGACAGAGGTAGAATACACTAACGTTTGATGCCAGTATACGCGTATAATAAATAAATAAAGATATATATGTATGCAAATACGGGCCGTGCAGTGCCGACTGTGGATGCAGCGGATCGTGTACAATTCCTATGACAGAGGTAGAATACACTAACGTTTGACACGATTATGAGCATTTCGTTCCTATCACATTTTTGTTTGAGTGCTATTAGCCACAACCAGAGATTCAGAGATATATCTGTATATACATGTGTATGTATGTATGTGTGTATGTGTGTATATATAATTATATAAACATTAGTGATGTTTTTCGTGGGATTTTCTGTATGCAAAATCAACGTTTGGTTATAATTTCTTTGTATTTTTGCAGTTATAGGAGATCGACAGGAGATAGGGGCGTGGCAGCTAGCTCACTCACTCACTGTGCTGCCTTCTGCTACTGCATCTACACAAGTCGTCGTGGCGGTTAAAGACGCACTGCTGAATACAGAAGAGGCAAACTTTTCTCACAGCTGTGCCCATAATTTGACTCGATATGTAGCCACGATACTTCTCTAAACTGTGCGCTCCAGCCTATTTTAGATACGATGGAGGCGTGCAGATTTTTTAGCTGTAGTTGCAGGAGAGAGAGAGAGAGTGAGACAGTTAATACAGTATATAAATGAGATTCTCAATCCGTCACTGCCAGAATCCATGTGCCATTGTCACATTTATGTTTTTGCATTTGATGCTGCATGGGTTATTTAGGATAATGGCTTCCATTACTGTGGCACAATTATGAATCCATGCTACTCATTGTAGGCCTATGTTCTATCGAGACTGGTTTTGGAACGTGTATGCCATTTAGGAATAACTTCTCATTTGCTGTGTCAAGGCTGTATGTTAGGTTTCTGATTGTCATGCACCGATGTAGATCAGCATATTTTGACTGTAATAGATATTTTTTAGTTTGTGAAACGAGAATAGAGAGGTTTTCTCACTGACATCTGAGAGTGTTGGCGTGCTAGAAATGTGTGGTAGAAAAATGCTATCATCTATACAAGTAATCAAAATGCAGTTTAAACCTTTGTAAATACTTTAGTGTGATCCTATTTATGTTGCTACAGTTTTTTACGTTAGTCAGTTTTTCCCGTCAAATCATGATGAAATGTGATAGCGAGTGATTTCAATACATTGCCCCAGTAGGTGTTTTTTAGAAGATTTAGTTTACTTAGTTCTCGTTTTTATTTATTTTTATTGGAAGGTTTATTCACAGTTTTGTGTGTGAACTGTTCTGATTGTAGCTGCAAGCATACACGTTTCGCCTTCCCATGTTACAAGCCAGCTAGTCCACGATTCATCAACGCTATGATAATTTATTGTAAGTTTAGTTACTTAGGTTTCTTAATCATCTTAACACGTTTTACGTTACAAGTTTAACGTTCCTTCTCAGTAAAACTTGACCCAACGGAAGTACTACGTTGTGGCAATGTCGTTAGTAAAGCCACGTTTATATTTGTATCAATGTTGTTAATGTTTGTAATACAGTTTTACTACACTTTAAAGTATTTGTTATCGTTTATGTAAAACGCATGCAACGGAGCTATGTTAGAGAAATTGATAAAGCATGATGCGGGAAGGATTAGAAACGATACACAAAGTTAAAAGGAAATAACAAGATGTCAGAAGAGGGAAATGTTAAAACTAAGAAATTGGACGAAGGAGATTTTATGTCACGGATTATTAATCGAATAACGAACCGAAATTCAAATGACATAATGAGACGTTGTGGGTTAAGGAAGGGGACAGCATAGGATTTCAAGAAAATAATAAATGTTACAACAAGATGTGACGGGGAAAGATGAAATTATGCAATTACTGAGAACAGAGACACGTTAAAAGACTTGATAAATTGTTGAGCTGAGAAGAAGATAATGCAATAACCTGATGGGAGTAGGGTTAAATACTAGTTCAAGACGGTTGAAAGAATGTCACCTTATTGTTGCAAAATGTTGGCGGGAACTCGACGACGGTAGCCGAAACTTTTCTGAAAGAAATTTGCAGGAGAGGATATGAAATTCTGGGAGCAGAGGAATTCGATACCGTGACAATAACAGCATTGCCGGACTTTCCGGGCGCTCCACAGGGTCCCCACAGCCCTTGAGAGTCCTTGAATTTTGTTCTTTGCCATTGAAAGTCCTTAATTTTTCCTTTCGTTATTTGAAGTCTTTGGAAATATTTTATCCAAGTCCTTATTTTATGTCTAACGTCTCCAATCCTGGAATTTTACATTTTTGACCTAAAATAAATAACAAATCATCATTCCTGGTTATCTGACTGACCCTATTCCAAGTCTTCGATGAAAATGTAAAATTTAATCCAATATTCACATAATCATTGTCTACTAATGTACCAAAGTAGTTTGTCCCTAATTTTTACGTGCAGGTGGTGTAGGTGTCTAGACTATAAGTTCATCATTTTAATATTTATTTATTACTCAGTATTCTACACACGGAGTAATAAATAACAAATTATAATAGTCAGCACATAGTTAAGATCCCTGCCCATACCACCCATGACTAAAAAGAGGGAAACCAATTGGTCAAACTAGTTTTAGCAAATACTGTTGTAAACTTTGGATTAAATTTAATATTATTTGTTATTTGTTATTATTTGTAAAGATTTGGGACAAGGAGAATATGGCCCTTAATGGTTTCTTCCATGGGTTGGAGGCTGAAGAAGATCTTTAATTTCACCAGCTGAACAAGTACTATTAGCAAGAAATTTGTAGACAAAGGATTGCTCTCATTGAATTAGGGTGTAAAACAACTATTTTACTTTGTATATGAATCTAAAGTATATATGATGACTCTAAAATGCTAAAACTACTTGTCACAGATTGTGCTTGAAAAAAACGTACTCGAAAAGTCGTTGAAAAAATAATTCACACTTGTGGGAACTATGTACTGAGTTCCTAGCAGTAATAATGTACCATATAGAATCAACCATCACGAAAAACCAAGAAAATACCAATAATACCTTCTCATTCAATACCTGGTATTCTATCTATTTCTATCTATCTATATCTGATATGTCTATCTATTTATATGGTACGTTAATCTATATCCTATCAGGTTATATTCTCTTGGGAATAAGTGATCCCCCTCTCCTAAATGGTATCGCCTATGACCTCTTGCACGGTAAAAAGTTAGTGCCGTACGTGCGTTTGTCTGCGCGTGTGACTGCGCATGCGTGTGCACATCTCCGTCTGCAATCCTCCCTCCCTCCGTTCCTCCCTTCTTTTCTCTACTCTTTCCTCCCCCTTCCCTTCTCACTCCCTTCCCCTCAGTAGTTCCCTCCCCCTCTCGCGGATAGTATCGCCCACGGCATCAGTTGCACGGTGAAAAGTGAGCTAGGCAAATGTCTAGTTTTCAGCCTCAGCTTTTTCACACACCCCTTCCCCCCAAAGCACTAAATGTGGATATACGGCTATAATACGCGGTTTTTTACAGTCACACAAACACACATACACGAACGGACGCGCACACGCGGGTATGGTCGCACCACCCGTGCGCGTGCATAATAGGCGTAAATTCACATTTTGTGCCTCGGGAGTGAAAATGTTTCGGCGAAATACAGCCATTTGGCTGGCAAACTTTTCACCGTGTTCCTGACGCCGTGGGCGATACCATTCGCGAAGAGGGAGTAAGGAATAAGTGATCACTTTTATTCACTGTTAATTGAACTTTATGATTATTGTCTTTTTCATGGAGAAAAAATCTGATATAGCACAAGTGTCAATGCAATAGTGTTGAGCAGTTAAAATAATAAAATTACGAGGCGATACAGAACATTGTGTGATACATAGTTCTGAGTGATACATATTACATAAAAGCTTTACATATTGTTATAGGCGCGTCACATGATTCTACGTAAATGACAATATGAAACGACTATAGTGTACGTCGGTAATCGCCGAGCTATATAGCGGCTGTTTAATCTGCTGTCGGCACTCGTGCAAAACAACAATTTTTACTTTATATATGAATCTAAGGTATATATGATGACTCTAAAAAGCTAAAACTACTTGTCATAGATTGTCCTTGAAAAAAACATGTCATTGAAAAGTAATTGAAAAAATATTCACACTTTTGTTGGAACCATGTCCATCAGATTATGTATCTTGTATAATATAGCGTGTGGCTTATGCCGTTTAAAAGCGTTAAATAGCTATTATTGTAGAGAGGGAGTGAAGGAGAGAGAATGTGAGAGTGGAAGTGTGAGAGAGAGGAGAGAGAGAGAGAGAGAGAGAGAGAGAGAGAAGAGCGCGCGCGCAGGAGAGGGGGAGGAGAGGCCGAAAGAGAAAGAGAGAGAGAGAGAGGAGAGAGAGAGAGAGAGAGAGAGAGAGAGAGAGGGGAGGAGACAGCGAGAGAGAAAACGAGGGAGAGAGCTAGAGAAAATTAATTCGATCTAATCTCATCACTTTGCACTTGAGGATTCTATAGTAAGAAGGTCGTATACACTAGCTTTCCTTAAGCCCATTCGCTTATTTTTAGTACAAACCGTTTCTTTGCGCTAAGTTACCAGTAGAAAAATGTAAACTGCTGGTTTAAACGACGTCAACGTTTTCTAGTTGCGAGTGAATATTTACGCGACAATTATTTTAATATCTGCTATACACAGCCACACTGCCGCCTACCCTCGTCATTTCTATTACTATTACATGATTCTTGCACATCGATACATACAAACAATGAGATCTTGTTTAATAACGTTAAAAACTGTCATGTCTAGTAGCAGGCAAACAATACAGCAACCGCGATCACGGTTATAATTATACCTCAACATACAACATATCAACACGCCTCCAGAATAGTACACTCACACTCAGCTATGGACAAGCACGTCAGCTATATGTAGTATGACATCAGATCAGGGATAAATAAAAACAAACTTGTTTTTACACAGTCCTGATCACATCATAGTCCTACAACGAATCACGATTACATCAGAGATGCTAACTTCACTGCACGTTACAAAGACCGTATACAATATACCGTGCGCGGTCTTTGACGTTTATACAACGACAAGCGACGAAAAATCTGCAAACAATTACAACAGTGAAAGTAAACACAAGTGCCACGTCAACGGGGAAGACTGGTGGGTAGAGACGTGTCGATAATGAGCAAGTTGGAAAAGGAGAAATGATGGAGACAAGAGCATACAATCGAGTTTGGCAACAGTGAAAAACGACATCACGAATATCTTATATTGCACAGAGTACAAGTCTTGAAGAAATTCGAGCCCGCTGACACTTTATTCGCCCAATGCTTTTACAGTTAGACGTGTTTTTCGCAAGGCAAACCTAACATCAGTTCTGAGTTTTCTACGAGTGTGGAAGTTAAGTGATTAAGGAAGCCAGCCACAAGAGGGCGCCCCGGTAAATGGAGACAATCTCTACATCTAGCAATATTAAATATGGCTAGAGAATGACATCCGTCTGCGTAGCACGTTGATATGACTTCTATGCGTTTCATAAAACAACGCCAAACGCTTTCAGCGGTTTCAAATCTAACTTAAAACTAGATCGAACATAATATGTGGTATACATATATTTCTTCTCGTTTTTTTTTGTGGATACTTGGCAATCCGAAGAAAGATCTGATTAGAAAGACAACACAAAATATGAGAGAGTTGGGAAAGACCCTCACACAAATAACGCAGATTGTTTTTTCAGGGAAAGGAGAGGGTACAATAGCTTAAATATACCATAGCATTTATTTACTATTTAAAACATGTCATGGATGGGTAACAACAATTAAAAAAAGAAAAAATATGATCAAATGGCTTACACACAAAATGAAACAGTTTTTGCCATCAAAAGCCATCAGATCCTATATACAATATATTCGTCAACTATACATAGATTCTGTTGTTTTGATATAAAATTTAATCAAATATTAAATATTTTACTAAAATTAAATACACACGGTGCACAACGTAGCACATGAAAATATTGCAGAAAAATGTAAACGTGAATATTAATCTTGTAGTATTAATTATATAAATGCACAATTAAGATTTTTAATAAATTGCTTGAATGTAATGAATACAATAATTATGCAGTCCATTACATTACACATTGAGCATGCTTTTCACGATGGGGAGCTACGCGGCACATGCAGGGGCGAATTTACACTAACCCTCACATCTGCTTGATGCGGATATAAACACAGGCGTTGCAAAATCTGAAGAGCCACAAACAGCCTCTGTTTGCTCTACTTTACATTATAATTACCACAGCACAGATATAACAAAGGTCTAGGCAACCGCTAGGTGTCATACACCAGTATGCGCACATGATGTGCCACCTTCTGTCATTAATACCAAAAATAGATCAGACTCGAGTGTTGAGCTATCTATTTTGCTAATACTCGTGCGAATATGAGAGTGGAGCGTAAGCTATAATTGTAGTGTCGGGTCGTCTAAGACTGAACCCACTCTGGCAGTCACGGTCGCGACTTGCTTCGTTCGCGGTTGCTAGTGGCTCGCTATGTTTCACTACGATTGCTCTGGCTAGCACTTTGCCTACTTTCTAGACGTGGGATTCCAGTGATCACTGTCGTCGTCGACGATATCGACTGTGTCGTTTCTGTCGCGCGCTGCCTCCTCTTCGCTCGTCGCCACTTCTGTCACTCTGCCCAGGCCGACCTTGACCGAAAATATGCCAGTCATGCATATATATTAGAGTCGGTTTAATGCACTAGCATATGACATCTCAGTCATGAGGTTTCCCAGTATGGCGTTTAGAAGTATTCGTAACTCTTTTAATTTTTGCATGTCATGTGGGGCCAGACTGCAAAATTCGGCGCACAATAATGGTACTAAACAGCACTGTTGCTGTCGGTCAGTTGGGTGTGCCGTTTGTGCCGTACGTGCGTTTGTCTGCGCGTGTGACTGCGCATGCGTGTGCACATCTCCGTCTGCATTCCTCCCTACCTTCTTTTCTCTACTCTTTCCTCCCCCCTCCCCTCTCACTTCCTTCCCCTCAGTAGTTTTCTCCCCTTCTCGCGGATAGTATCGCTCACGGCATTAGTTGCACGGTGAAAAGTTAGCCAGGCAAATGGCTAGTTTTCAGCCTCAGCTTTTTCACACACCCCTTCCCCCCAAAGCACTAAATGTGGATATACGGCTATAATACGCGTTTTTTACAGTCACACAAACACACATACACGAACGGACGCGCACACGCGGGTATGGTCGCACGCACCCGTGCGCGTGCATAATAGGCGTAAATTCACATTTTGTGCCTCGGGAGTGAAAATGTTTCGGCTGAAATACAGCCATTTGGCTGGCAAACTTTTCACCGCGTTCCTGACGCCGTGGGCGATACCATTCGCGAGAGGGGAGTAAGGAATAAGTGATAACTTTTATTCACTGTTAATTGAACTTTATGATTATTGTCTTTTTCATGGAGAAAAAATCTGATATAGCACAAGTGTCAATGCAATAGTGTTGAGCAGTTAAAATAATAAAATTACCGAGCGATACAGAACATTGTGTGATACATAGTTCTGAGTGATACATATTACATAAAAGCTTTACATATTGTTATAGGACCGTCACATGATTCTACGTAAATGACAATATGAAACGACTATAGTGTACGTCGGTAATCGCCGAGCTATATAGCGGCTGTTTAATCTGCTGTCGGCACTCGTGCAAAACAACAATTTTTACTTTATATATGAATCTAAGGTATATATGATGACTCTAAAAAGCTAAAACTACTTGTCATAGATTGTCCTTGAAAAAAACATGTCATTGAAAAGTAATTGAAAAAATTATTCACACTTTTGTTGGAACCATGCTCCATCCAGATTATGTATCTTGTATAATATAGCGTGTGGCTTATGCCGTTTAAAAGCGTTAAATAGCTATTATTGTAGAGAGGGAGTGAAGGAGAGAGAGTGTGAGAGTGGAAGTGTGAGAGAGAGAGAGAGAGAGAAAGCGCGCGCGCAGGAGAGGGGGGAGGAGAGGCCGAAAGAGAAAGAGAGAGAGAGAGAGAGAGAGAGAGAGAGAGAGAGAGAGAGAGAGAGAGGGGGGAGGAGACAGCGAGAGAGAAAACGAGGGAGAGAGCTAAAGAAAATTAATTCGATCTAATCTCATCACTTTGCACTTGAGGATTCTATAGTAAAGAAGGTCGTATACACTAGCTTTCCTTAAGCCCATTCGCTTTATTTTTAGTACAAACCGTTTCTTTGCGCTAAGTTACCAGTAGCAAAAATGTAACTGCTGGTTTTTACACGACGTCAACGTTTCTAGTTGCGAGTGAATATTTACGTACAATTATTTTAATATCTGCTATACACAGCCACACTGCCGCCTACCCTCGTCATTTCTATACTATTACATGATTCTTGCACATCGATACATACAAACAATGAGATCTTGTTTAATAACGTTAAAAACTGTCATGTCTAGTAGCAGGCAAACAATACAGCAACCGCGATCACGGTTATAATTATACCTCAACATACAACATATCAACACGCCTCCAGAATAGTACACTCACACTCAGCTATGGACAAGCACGTCAGCTATATGTAGTATGACATCAGATCAGGGATAAATAAAAACAAACTTGTTTTTACACAGTCCTGATCACATCATAGTTCTACAAACGAATCACGATTACATCAGAGATGCTAACTTCACTGCACGTTACCAAAGACCGTATACAATATACCGTGCGCGGTCTTTGACGTTATATACAACGACAAGCGACGAAAAATCCTGCAAACAATTACAACAGGTGAAAGTAAACACAAGTGCCACGTCAACGGGGAAGACTGGTGGGTAGAGACGTGTCGATAATGAGCAAGTTGGAAAAGGAGAAATGATGGAGACAAGAGCATACAATCGAGTTTGGCAACAGTGAAAAACGACATCACGAATATCTCTATATTGCACAGAGTAATCAGATCTTGAAAGAAATTCGAGCCCGCTGACACTTTATTCGCCCAATGCTTTTACAGTTAGACGTGTTTTTCGCAAGGCAACCTAACATCAGTTCTGAGTTTTCTACGAGTGTGGAAGTTAAGTGATTAAGGAAGCCAGCCACAAGAGGGCGCCCCGGTAAATGGAGACAATCTCTACATCTAGCAATATTAAATATGGCTAGAGAATGACATCCGTCTGCGTAGCACGTTGATATGACTTCTATGCGTTTCATAAAACAACGCCAACACGCTTTCAGCGGTGTTTCAAATCTAACTTAAAACTAGATCGAACCATTAAATATGTGGTATACATATATTTCTTCTCGTTTTTTTTGTGGATACTTGGCAATCCGAAGAAAGATCTGATTAGAAAGACAACACAAAATATGAGAGAGTTGGGAAAGAACCCTCACACAAATAACGCAGATTGTTTTCTTCAGGGAAAGGAGAGGGTACAATAGCTTAAATATACCATAGCATTTATTTACTATTTAAAACATGTCATGGATGGGTAACAACAATTAAAAAAAGAAAAAATATGATCAAATGGCTTACACACAAAATGAAACAGTTTTTGCCATCAAAAGCCATCAGATCCTATATACAATATTTCGTCAACTATACATAGATTCTGTTGTTTTGATATAAAATTTAATCAAATATTAAATATTTTACTAAAATTAAATACACACGGTGCACAACGTAGCACATGAAAATATTGCAGAAAGATGTAAACGTGAATATTAATCTTGTAGTATTAATTATATAAATGCACAATTAAGATTTTTAACAAATTGCTTGAATGTAATGAATACAATAATTATGCAGTCCATTGACATTACACATTGAGCATGCTTTTCACGATGGGGAGCTACGCGGCACATGCAGGGGCGAATTTACACTAACCATCACATCTGCTTGATGCGGATATAAACACAAGCGTTGCAAAATCTGAAGAGCCACAAACAGCCTCTGTTTGCTCTACTTTACATTATAATTACCACAGCACAGATATAACAAAGGTCCTAGGCAACCGGCTAGGTGTCATACCACCAGTATGCGCACATGATGTGCCACCTTCTGTCATTAATACCAAAAATAGATCAGACTCGAGTGTTGAGCTATCTATTTTTGCTAATACTCGTGCGAATATGAGAGTGGAGCGTAAGCTATAATTGTAGTGTCGGGTCGTCTAAGACTGAACCCACTCTGGCAGTCACTCGGTCGCGACTTGCTTCGTTCGCGTTGCTAGTGGCTCGCTATGTTTCACTACGATTGCTCTGGCTAGCACTTTGCCTACTTTCTAGACGTGGGATTCCAGTGATCACTGTCGTCGTCGACGATATCGACTGTGTCGTTTCTGTCCGCCGCTGCCTCCTCTTCGCTCGTCGCCACTTCTGTCACCTCTGCCCCAGGCCGACCTTGACCTGAAAATATGCCAGTCATGCATATATATTAGAGTCGGTTTAATGCACTAGCATATGACATCTCAGTCATGAGGGGTTTCCCAGTATGGCGTTTAGAAGTATTCGTAACTCTTTTAATTTTTGCATGTCATGTGGGGCCAGACTGCAAAATTCGGCGCACAATAATGGTATACTAAACAGCACTGTTGCTGTCGGTCAGTTGGTAGCTAGGAATCCAGGGACAGACATAATGATGATAAATTTATTGATGATAAGTCGGCTGGTTGCCGAGAATGACATCCGTAATCGATAATCTCGTCACGAGGTGAGAACGAAAAATCTTAGCCATGGAAAAAAAACTTAAACGTTGGGTTTGATGTTGAAACAAAACACGAGTTATGTGTGCGTGTGCATGTGTAAGTGAGTGAGTGAGCGCATGCATGCAAGCATTTAAGCGCAATATGCATGCATTCGTGTGTGCATTGTATTTTCACAGATCGATGGGTCTAGATTATAATATACAAAATTTGACAATATTTGACTTATAATGTAACATACACATGTCATATAAAAGCCATTTGGCTATCAATTATAAATAATAGTTTTAGTCTGTGATATCTAGCTTGTTGTGAATGCCACCATCCTAGTAACAATTAACAACTTGCTAGGTTTCCCTCTATAAAAATCTATTATTAATTATAGTGCCACCTAGCTAATTGACTGAGGAAAAAATGTAGACCTACACCAATAGCAACCCATAGAGCAGGAACCTATAGCCAACAACACAAGCATAAAATAAATAAATAAATCAAGTTAGACCCAAAACAAAATGGTACACACGTTCTAAGATGAAAAGAAATACCTCCACCAGGCAGTCACACTAGTAGCAAAAATATAATTGAATCGTTAGGACAGAAAATTCACCAAAATACCAAATTCTACCAGACTATCGCAATTAGCACTACAGGTGCGTGTGCGCGCACGTGCGTACGTGCGTGCGTGCGTGCGTGAGTGCGTTTGTGTCTCCCTCTGTCTCTCTCCCTTTCTTTACCTCCAACTCTCTCCCCTCTCCTTCTATACGTGCGTGCGTACGTGTGTGTGTTTGCGTATAAGTGTGTGCATGCGCGATTGTATGCATGTGCGTGCGTGCGTGTGCGTGTGAGTGTGTATGCGTGCGTGCGTGCGTGTGTGTGTGACTGTGTGTGCGTGTACATGTCCAGGAGCGCATGCGTGCATACATGTGTATACATGCGTGTAAATGGCTGAGCAAATACGTGCATACCAGTATAAAAGTTGGTGCCCGTACATATGTCAACCTATGAATGCATGCATGCACATTATATTACTGACTACAAAGACACCATGGTCAAAGTATAGGTAGCCACTACCAACCACAAACCTGGATGATTTTGAGCCTCTGTCTTTTTTCCTATGACTGGAACGATCATTTTGCATAATTTCCCTCTCACCTGAATATCCCAAAAACTTAAACATATAACAACAATATTTATCTAGCATATTATGCACCTATTCATAAAAACCATTGAAAAATACGCCGACTATCTAGTCTTGTAAGTTTTTAGACGTGATTAACAGGCGATTCGATGTGCCAGCTTCGAAAACTTCAATGATCAACCGCCTTTGGGATCAAAGAAACACATTATTTTATTCTGCCATTCTACGATTGCTATTCTGATATTAAAAATAGGCTATTGGATTCACTTTGTTTTTGTTTTACCTGTAACAGCAGGTGGCCTATAGCGAATGGTGCACTCCCGCGACCCCTGGCATTTGCGTAGCTTGTTTAGGGTGGCATGCATCACCTGCAATATGCTCTCATCCACGTCCTGCAGTTGGTTCACCAGCTAGAGAGACCAAGAGCAAAACATGATACGACTGACAGATGTCAACGGAGAAACAGCCCAATACAAATAATTACTGTTATGGCAACTTTGTTTGCATGGAGACCGTGTTTGACAGCTTCCAATTCTTTTAGGGGGTTGCAGTAGGTTTTTATAATTTACCCTTTGTAATACGCTAATACGCATGTAAATGTATTTCCGTGTGACACATGCACAATAAATCTCGATTACAAAAATGCAACTATTATTATTATAAGAATGTTTTCAACTTACACGTGAACTACTGTATCATGCGCACCTAGGGGCAGAAATCATAAAGCCGTTTCGTGCTATTAAAGTGAGTAGAATGCCCCTGACATACCATACTTGTACTCTCTGCCTCAATTTTATCACACGGCCACGGGTTATAGGTAGTATCAAACCAAGACGTTACAGAGTAGCACACATGACACCTCACCTGGTAGGGATCATTTGTGAGATTGTAGAAGCTAAGAAATCCAGTGATAAACTCGCAGTAGAGGAAGTTGTGCGTCTCGTTGATCGTGCGAATACACCAATACGTGTTGTTGTTCGACTGCTGGCACGAGCAAAATGGTCCCACTACAAGTACAAACACTATACACTGTACCGGGGAGAGGGAACAGTGAAGGGGGTAGGGCCCATTCCCAATGCATCAAAAGTTCCAGGTCAAGAAATCGGCCTTTCCGCGTCCCAGTTAACTTCTGTTCCCGAATTACTACAAATGGTTTTTTCCGGGTTTCCAGAGAATTATGTGGTCCCATCCTGCAATCCGATAATAACGGTCTCCCCCAACGGCTGTACTACATGCATATAAGGTAGACGGTCACCGAAATACGAGCAAGCTTGCCTGTACCCATGATTTCACTGTAAGCAATATCAGAAGTGGATTACACAAATGCCTTATTCTGTATCTCTCTCTCTTGGTGTCATGTGTTCTCATCTCACTCTTAGCAATATGAGCTGAATAGTACGTATCAGGGCACGTGGAAACCTACAACCTGAATGCATTCCCTTCCACGACGTTCCATATTTCATTATTCCTTGACGAAATCACGAAAGGGACAAAAATGGGCAATAGCTGGAATAGAATATAGCTAAAGAGAGATATGATATATCCACTGGACGGAAACAACCCTGAATACAGCATAACAATGGCGGACGGGGAAGGAACGAAACGTACGCGTCCACAGCGGAGGCGTCCGCCAGTGGTCGTTATCGTGAGAGAAGCAGTTGATATTCTTGAGATTGCAGAAGTCTTTGGACTTGCTGTTTTTCCTCTGCCTCTTCTTCTGCCGCCGCACCTCGGCATTCAGTTCTTCTCGTGACATCATCGCCTTCTTGTTGTCCTTCTTCAAACCTCTCCTGTTGTATCTGAATGAAACGGTCACATGACTGCTCAGTAATGATATATACGACCCAACCGTGTTTGTCCGACATTTAAAAAAAAACATCTAAAGGAGGAGAAATCCCAGAGATTTCTGCATAGTATCTATTTTTTGAAGATAGTTTTTCTCTATTTGTTTCGAGACTCTACTCAGCAACGTGTGCATGGCAATTAACATTCCACGTAAGAGCCTATATATACCGTGTGATCAGATCAGTGTGTCGTATAAAGTGTGATCACGACAAATCTAGATAGAGTTCCCTTTACACAAACATGCTACAGATAGTGACATGCCAGCTCCCATTGATTGTAACGAAGCTTATTGAGTGATGACACGGAGGGAGATACACGATATACAAATATATTATATATATAAAATATAATATATATATATATATATTATATATATCAAGAGTAGACAATAGGGAAGGAGTGTGACTTTAATAAACAAGGGAAATTCGTCATTTACTAGCCTTAGAATACCTACAATTTACTACGCGTAGACGTAACTCAACCAACTTGAGCTCAAATCGTACACAGTACATTCGCCTAGCATCGTGCGAAATCGTTTCCTCATATACACCCGCGATCCGAAGATACAGACTAAAATGTACGACACGATTATCCATTCTGTTGCCATCAATCCGAACGTATTGTCCGCCTGACTTGAAACAAAAGGCAGCTACTAACGCTCGGCGATGCGGTGTGGCTCGCTGGGATATTGGAGCTGGAGCTGCTGCTGATTGCGGTGGGCGTGCGTGCGTGGGGGGCATACCAGCTGTATGCCGGTATGCCGGTATGTAGCTGTATGCCGGGTCAGAGGTTATCTCGCCGAGTGTTGCATCGATGTCCAATCTCCCAGCGAGCCACACCGCATCGCCGAGCGTTAGTAGCTGCCTTTTATTTCAAGTCAGGTGGACAATACGTTCGGATTGATGGCAACAGAATGGATAATCGTGTCATACGTTTTAGTCTGTATCTCCGGATCGCGGGTGTATATGATGAAACGATTTTGTACGATGCTAGGCGAATGTACTGTGTACGATTTGAGCTCAAGTTGGTTGAGTTACGCATAGTAAATCGTAGGTATTCTAAGGCTAGTAAATGACGAATTTCCCTTGTTTATTGAAGTCACACTCCTTCCCTATTATCTACTCCTGATATATACACACATATATAATACAGGATTGTAAAACCAAACGACGCAAACTCGTAACCCATTTTTAATAGTAAAAGTAGCAATAACATTTTCAGCCTCCACAAGAAAGAGGCTTTCTCTCTCCTTTGCAGCAATTGGTTTCTTAGCTATAGCGTATAAATGGAAGCGGGAAAACACGAAGAATGAACAGATATCAGTGCAAAGTAAGTAGAAGCAGCCAGCCAGGTGTAATGCACCGAAATGCACCGGAACTGTAAGTCAAGTGTGCGCGTTACACGAGCGGCCATGCAGGGGTACGCAGTGCACGACGAATCACCTATAATTTTGCTTGAAGATATCAAAATCTTTTTTGTCGCGATATCTAAACGGCGGATGGCGACCCTTTCGTCCGGCTCTCGACCACTTTGCCCTTGAAATTCACGCAAATCCAGGATGAGGTGAGTATTACATAGGCTGTGTGGGGACAGCTATTATACAGTGTGTTAGCTATGAAAAATTATTAATACCAACTACGTGTAACCATTAGTTTAGACTAGTTTACTTTATCTAATAGTTACATTAAACGTAAGAAAAACCAATGAGACATTTTGGTACACAGAGAACACTTAAACATAACAACAGTGACTGCTTATAATTACAAAAATGTATTAAAAAAATATTTTTGCAATAACTTGCTCAACTAACCTCTGTTTGTCTCTTCCTCTAACCACACCGTATTTGCTGTTTCCACCCAGCATGATGTCTATGTAATCGTCAGCCTGTTCGTGATAAAGGTATTCGTTACTTAACAGTTAATAACAGTCTATTTTTATAGAAACTACAGCAATTTCTAGTTCAATATTTGGCTTAATAAAAAGGTGGCATGTCTGCCATTGACACTTTACCTGTATTTTAATTATTATAAATCACATCGATCAGATATATCTCTCAGTGTCTACATCTTCTCTCACCTGGTCAGTGTTCGAGCAAGTGTGTCCCGTGGTACCCACTAACATTCATTATTAATTATACCATCAGAAAAGCGTCGAGCTTCACGAGCGAGCAGTTCTTACAAAATAGGGTTGCCGCACATGAAACGAACACGCGGGTACAATGTAATGGCGTCTATCGCAGGCGCACACACCTCCACGACGTCATCGGTTGTCCTACCCTCGGAGTCGCACACACACGGCTGCCCATCGTCCTCATACCTGCTGAGAGCCGGTCGCTGGTCCTTCAGGTGTTGCCGGATGTCCTGGTGACAGTAATTAATCGTGACATCAGCTGAATCGATAAAACGACGCTCGAAAGTCAGCGCACGCCGGCACTGATCTATCCGTCGGGCATGATTGGCGGGCAGTTCCAGCCAATCAGCCAATAGACATTCCGATGGGGCATTCTAAAACAACACTTAGTAATAACGCACTGCTAGGTTAACATCTTGATGTTCACCATGCTTAGCCGTGTTTAAACCGTGTTAGCTCGATAGGTTATCTCGCTCAGGCAAATATCGTTACTGTCTGTCTACAAGACAGCTTCATCGTCTGTCATTTTCATTGTCCATGTTTTCGCTGCCCCTCGTTTGCAGTATGGTGGGGTGAGTGACGGACAGCGACGTACTTTCAATTGGTCCAGCTCCTGCTTGTAGAAGCGTATTCGCCAGTCGATCGTCTGCTTGTGCTTCTTCCACACCTCGACGTCGCTGAAGATGTGCGGATCGCACTCGACCGAGTTGTTTGGATACGTGATGCAGCCGGCGTCGGGTTGTGCGGCAGCTGTAAAAGCTACCCGAGCGATAATCACAGCTAGCTGCTTACAACTTACTTACTCAAGCCACTCCAAACTCTGTGTGCATGGCTGCGCAATTTCACTCTTAATCGTTTTTCTTCGTCGATGTATTCTTAATTAATGATTTTAGCTGGAACGTGGGGCTGCGGTTACTGCCACAGATTTCTGGTTATCACAAGAATGCTGCACATTTTTGTTCTAGGCAAATGCCTGTGTCATAATCCAAAAACGCTTATATGACTGGCCACACATGGCCACAGTAATATTTGTTAACGTCTGGAATTATTGATATTAGTAAAGCTGCTTTGTGAATTTCCATATGGCGAGGTTATTAAACACTGCAAATCTTCTGATATTGGGAAAATCAAACCAAGTTACTCTCATCCACTAAACATTTTAGAAATGATGTAACTGGTTAGGAAAGTTGTAATGCTTACTTCTGTTAGTAACTGGTGGTTGCCATCCTACTATCGTCTCATTGCTGGCTGCAGTCACAGAATTTTGATAATTTCCCAATCGGCTCTCTCGATTCTCGCGAGCTAGCTTTCTCCTTTTCTCCTTCTTCTTCTTCTTTTGCTTCTTTTTAAGATGCTGCAATGATGTCAATACAGATTGATATCAAGTGTACTAGAGCCGCGTACATTTAGGTTAAAACTGCTATAATAAAACGATATAGCGACACCCATAACATCACATTTTTATAAATAATATCTCGCAGTTTTACGTATTTACCCAACTGGAGACCTTTAGTACAATCTTAGCACAGCACATATACAGCGCAGCCGTGATTCAACATAAATTTGTAATGCTGTAAATTTAATCGCTATGGCGACTTACAATTAGAAATTTCGCAGACGATTGCATTCATAAAGTATTAGTGCATAATATAATTTGTATCTACAGGGAATATAGAAACGGCAAAGGATCATTATTTCCCTAAATTGGTATTCGATCATCTTCATTACACTCACTCTCTGACGTTTCTCCAAGTTACGAGGAAGCCTCTGCCTTGGTGGTTTGATGAACATCGGATTAAATTCTACAAACAACACCGTGAACAGTCCATTAGTTGCTTCTTATTGTCAAATTATTAACAAATATAAAAGGAATCAATATGTTTTCTATGTAGCAGGATTATTCATAACGCCATTAAGGGAGCAATTTTTTGGCTATTATTGGCTTATTTCTGAAAGAAGCACATCCGTAATAAATATATTGAGCAAATCTGATATATAATAGATAATTTTATCCAAAATGTGCCACCTCCTCCGGCCATCGGTTCTGTGAGTGGCCAGGTAAAAAAGACAAAAGAGATCATCCACCACCTTAATCCAATAGGTAAATCTCATAGTGGTGTACCTTTGGATTTGCCTTTACCCTTGCTAACGTGCTGCTCCAGGAAGGCTCTCTGCTTGCTCCTTTCACTACGCACCTCCTCTTGTTCAGCCTTCTTACTCCTGCAAACACACACGCCTGTCTTCATGCTGCCATGTCTACACTTGTGCTTTCTCCAGCGCCCGCCCTCATCGAGGATGCACTCGAATTGCTAGGGAGAGAAGACGGCAACGGTGTTACACAGACAGTCGAGCCCAGCTATGCGAGGAAGACAATGAAAAGAACGTGGTGAGACGACACTCGAGCTGTTTACAAAACACGAGTGAACGCTACTTTCGCGGGATGCCTAGAACAATTATCGTTTGGTGATTTCATTTCAGCGTAGTAGGAGATAACCGGCAGTACCAACCCACAATTATATACCAAGTCATTGATTTGTTGGGTTGAGACTTGCAGGTAAATTCTATTATAGAAACCCCTCTAATCCATGGCGGTAGCACTAAATTTAGGTTATGGTATGGGTTAGTGTTAATAAATAAGGTTAGGGTTAGGTGTTAGTGTTCGGACTAGGTTTAAGTTTGGGGTGATTATGATGATGATGATGATGATGGTGATGATGGTGATGATGATGATGTTGATGATGATGATGATGATGATGATGATGATGATGATGATGATGATGATGAAGATGATGATAATGATGATCATGATCATGATTATGTATGGACGTGGGGTTTTAAAGTAGACTAGAGTCAATAAGTGCTACTGTTTATCTAGTTGTTCACCTGGTGCATGATGCATGGGCTTGCATATTCAGGCTTTGAGCACTCCTTGGCCAGTCGTGCTTCCTTGCTGAATTCCCCTTTGTTCTCAAGCCGCACTAAATCCTTCAGCATCTTGTTCGTGACCTTTCTGTAACGGACACGCAACGAGAAAAACAACATGCAGAAAGCCATGAGGCAAATCGATTTAATTTCGAAACACAATCGAGGCGTGAAGAAATTGCTAAATGATCGTAACGATCTTGGTTTTATAACTAAATTCCGATTAGATTTCACAGAGAAGACAAGCTTTGAAGTTGAGATGAGCAAGATCGAATTATAAATAATAAATTTTACATTAATAATGGATTTTTACATACAAAGACAGCAGGAAAGTATATGGAAAAGGAAATAACATAAAGTAGTATACGTGAGAACGTGATGCTAATGACTAATATGTGTGTTAAGTAAAGACTGAATCGTGTATGAATGCGCTAGGGATAGGAATGTACATAAAATACAATTTACCCCCTTGACACTAAGAAGGTGTCACGCCATGCTTTCTTCATCTTCATTGTGCCATCTATTATGTTGCTGTCCTCCGTGCCACCTAAATGTATAGAAAGAAAACATATAGCAGCATTATTGTCATGCACACAGATACGCACCGCGCACGCACGTGCGCACGCACACACGCACGCACATGCACACACATATACGCACACACGCACGTGCGCACACACACATATACGCACACACACACGCACGCGCACACACACGCGCACGCACGCACGTGTGTGCACACACAAACCAGCAAACAGTTTTCAAATAAGGATATGCCACACTGTCTCATAAAGACCTATATAGAACAACTCACCATGAAACAGCTTCTTGAAAGACCTTCCGTCCATGTGATCAGGCACCTCGATCCCTGCCATGTCCAGTATGGTAGGCGCCACATCAATGTTGCCAACAATGTTTGGAATGCTGCAGCATAATGAGTCAAATTCACGCGGAATATTGATACATCCGTTAAAGATCCGGTGTATGGTTTATCACGTCTTAATTGCCAAAGAGCGGGAAAACGAATGAGTCGCAACAATTCAACAATATTATGTATTTACTTACACACTGCCCATAGTTTCAAGGTTATGGGTGATAATAACACACAAAGAGCTTCTTAACCCTCAGTCAATACTTACGAAACTCCTTTGGGTATGCCAGGACCTCTGATATACATAGGCACACGGATATCAAACTCATAGGGCATGGACTTGCCCTTGACAAGGCCAAAATGGCCAAGATGGTAGCCATGGTCCGAAGTATAAATGATGTAAGTGTTGTCTAATTCGCCCAGTAGCTTTAGTTCTTCTACAATCTGGTAATGAATATTTTAACTATTTTTAGTATGTTATTTAACTCAACATCAGATATGGTGTGGTGAGATTGAATGTGGTAAATATATAAACATTGTATGTAAGCAACACCTACTTATCTCACGATTATGTTGCACAAATATTTGATAAGAATGGAGAGATCATGTTTAGTTTGCACATAGATATGGTGACATATAGATCAATAATTCATCAAACCCTATAAAAGCGGCAAATTCTGGGAGAGAGAGAGAGACAGAAAAAGAGAAAGAGAGGGAGAAGAGTGAGAGGAAGTCAGAAGTGGTACGAGGGAGAGGAAATGGAGTGAGAGAGAGGAGGGGAGAGAGAGAGCGACAGAGCTCTGATGATTGCAATAAAACGCGAAAGACGCCCTTCAAAGCAAGATCGCCACCGACACCAAACACCACGCGAAAGAAGTACGCAACAGAGCAAACTCGCCTGACCAGCAAGCCCTCGTGCGGGGAGGCCGTCGGACGATGCCTCCGCACGTCGCGAGAGAACGCGTCCGGGGGAGACCACCCACCTTTTCGACGGCGTCATCGACAGACTGCAGAGTCTGCAGACGCTTGCGGTGCAGCATGCGCGTGAACTCATGGTGAATCGGCTCCATCTTGCCGACCTGCTGCAGCATCCATTGCTTGTCTGGATTCGGCGCATAGTCGTAACTCAACAGATCCCTGCGAAGACCACGAGCCACACTATTAACGTCACGATCTCACTGCTGCCGTAATTAATCATATATCTATGTAATACATCTACATAAGATAACGTCAGGGGTTAATAATGACAAATTATTAAAAATTTGTCAATCATGACGAATTTGTCATTATTCACCCCCTGATAACGTAATACTTACCAGGAGTGAATGGAAACACTCTGATTTTCAGACACAACCAAATTTTCACCCCCTGATATCACTCATATTTTCGACTTATTGTCATAGGAATAATCTGTGAGGTGTATAAAACTATTAACGCTGTGCCGGTTTCAATTTTATATGCGTTGTCATGGCAATAACGATTCTCTCTGGTTGTAATAACAATAGGCCCACCTAGTATGAGTGGTCAAGCTGTTTCTCTATGAAAGCATCTAGAAGATAACTAGGACTAGCCTGGAGTTTCATGAAGCGTGGTGGTTTTTGTATTTTATGGTAACAAGAGCCGCAGAGCGTCTGGGCTCATCTGAGGTCTGTTGCTACGATTATAAACGTAAAATTTCAGTCGTGCGTAGTACCACATTTGTTAGGCGCAGATATGCAGACACGCAGTTGCGTACACATCATTGTTAGGACACGCCCACTATCGCAGATGGAGGTGTGGGGGAGGGGCTGGGGGAGGGTGGGGGAGAGGCAAGGGGGAGGGGGTGGGGGAGGGGAAGGGGGAGGGGTGGGGGAGGGGCTGGCTAATAGCAAAAGCAGTTCACTCCTTGTTAACAGGTCAACCAAATCCATAGTTTAAGCCCTCCTCTTGAAGGGTGCCCAAAAAGGGTTAATGCCGACACCTTACTCTTCGCGATCGTCAGCAGAAGGGACATTTCATGGTCCTTTCAATAAGCCATAAAAATGCTAGGTTCACACGCTGCACAACAAAAAAGTTTTTCAGATCAGCTCCGTCAGAGAATGTTCCTCAGAAAATGTCTAAAATCTTGCCCTGTGCCCATTGACACGCTTTGACGCGGACGGCACCTCCAAATTTTTTCGTGCACAGTGATGGCTTTTCCTACCATGATGCTATACACCGACTATCACGAGCTCTAAGTCGAGCCGTTTAGATTGTGTGCCGGCAATTCTGCATTCTTCCCCGTATACCTTAAGTTAAGGAGTGAATGTCCCCGCTGTCTTTTACACGTCTCTTGACCTTTGACCTCTGACCCCCAGCCTTCGACATCCTACTTCGTTTTGACGATCCCCCCCAACGACCCGAATATCGTGACCGTACGTCGAGCGGTTAAGATTTGTGCCCAACTGTTGACGGACGGACGGACGGACGGACGACCGGACGGACGGACGGACGGACGACCGGACGGACGGACGGACGATCATGCGATTCTACAAGCTGCATCTGACTATGTCAGATGAGCTAAAAACAGGGTGCCAACACGCAAAGGATGTGCAAAAATGGCAGTTCTACGGGACCAGAGCTAACCGCGATAATTAAGTGACCAATTCTCAAGTCAACTTTTCACACTTTTTCATAATAACGCAGTGCATAAAAAGCCTCAAACTAATGAGGAATTTGTAGGGTACGTACACACACACTTACATGTAGTCGGTAGCATTAGGAAACAGATGTGCATATTGAGGAGCACTGTCTTCGGTTCCGTGCGGGGCGGGCATGCTCAGCACCATCATTACAGGTCTGTTCGGGAAATACTGCTTCGACAGTTTCAAAAACGACATGCTGTCGTTCGCTATTAGATCCGTGAAATACTGAAAATGAGAAATAACGAGAAATAAGAGAGCGGAATGATAGTGAAAGCCCTCGTCGGGTTAGCAGCATTCTTCTGATGCCGCTGTTCTTGCTGTTGCAGCTTCTGCTGCTGCTACTGTTGCTGCTGCTGCTGGTGTTGCTGCTGCTGGTGTTGCTGCTGCTGCTGCTGCTGCTGGTGTTGCTGCTGCTGGTGTTGCTGCTGCTGCTGCTGCTGCTGCTGCTACTGTTGTTGTTGTTGCTGCTGCAACCACAGGCACTTGGACCATTTCAATAATAAAATGATGGTTAATAAATACAACTTGTCAGTACTACTACTAGCCCTACCACTACCAGTACCAGTACCAGCAATAGTCCTAATGTTTGATATGACCTAATAACTTCACTTCAACACCGTCCAATACACCGCTGCAACACATATAGCCCGCACGCCATTGTGCATGCACAAATACACAGTAGGTAACTCTAACCTACTGTGTATTTGTGCATGCACAATGGCGTGCGGGCTATGTGTTGCAGCGGTGTATTGGACGGTGTTGAAGTGAAGTTATTAGGTCAAATCAAACATTAAGACTATTGCTGGTACTGTAGTAGTACTGACAAGTTGTATTTATTAACCATCATTTTATTATTGAAACGGTCCAAGTGCCTGTGGCTGCAACTGCTGCTGCTTCTGCTGCAGCTGCTACTGCTTCTGCTGCTACTGCTAATACTGCTACTTTATCGCTACTGCAGCTGGTGCTGCTACTATCAAGAATGAATAATCACAAATGTGTTTTTTTATGTGTTCAAATTAGTGATTATTTACTCCTGCTACTATTGCTACGACTGCTAAATGACTAATACTACTATATTAATATTAACACAATGTTTCCTTGTACTTCTGATTATGGCAATCTTTTTTTTATAATTTTAATACCAGGAAATACTCACATCTTTGTGATAGTCCCACGCATGGTGAATCTTCTTGCCGTTAAAGTTAATGGTGTAGTTGTAGTAGCGTGAGTTTCGAATGAGCCCAACCCACTCCCTCCATCCGGGAGGTATGTACGTGCCATTGTACTCATTCAAATACTTGCCAAAATACCCTAGCAGTCACAAAACAAAGAGTAAACCAATAAAGACTGGGCCACAAAAACCACACACTTCAGGGTGAACTGCTGTCTGCAAAAGCAATTCCATTGCGCGTAGTATATATGTTCCCACATGTGTGTATGTATTATATATATATATATATATATATATATATATATATATATATATATATATATATATATATAGATATATATATATATATATATATATACAAGAGCTAATAACACTACATAATATATATTATTAGTTCTTGACATATTATAGTTAAATTTGCTGCCCCTATATGCAGCTGATTAAAGTAATTGGTAAAACATTTTTTATCAGGTACTAAGAGTTCATGCTAATTTTTCATGCGTATACACGCATACATATATATATATATATGAGTTTATATGTATATCAGTATGTGTGTTGCATGTGCATTTGTTATGTATGTCTAAAGAATCAAATGGCTGTATGTAAAGAGGTTTGTGAGAGGAATATTGATGTAGTTGATGTATACACGCAGTACAGAAGGCATCACTTGTCATTCCTGCAGTAGATGTATTTGCTTATTTAAGAACTATTTTTACGAAGTGCTCTGTAAAAAATGCAAGGAATTCCTACACTTGCCGATTCTGTATTTTGATGTCTTAACATAATATACTTTCAAACACTATATATCACCTAGACCATTTCCTCTGCATTTCCACACACACACTATAATATGTACTAACTCAACCCTATAAACACATTTAGTGCGTACTAAACTTGCATAATTACTAGTAACTGCGGTAGAGTATATATTTAATTCTACCATCTGCACTGCAACTTACAAGCACGTGATCAATAACACGTGTGCGACAGTTGAAAAAAAGAACAGTAACCATGTGTGACCATGTGTTGGATGGTTTGACCATGCATGGGTGTAACATCATTGGTGGAACAATTGACTATGGATGGGGGTATCATTAAGTTTGACCACACCTGAAACATTATTGGTGAAACAATTGACCATATAAGTGGGGGTATCATTAAGTTTGACCACGGGCAGAGCCAAAGAAGGACCGACCAAACGTCGGTGTTAGAACCAGCAAGCCCAACACGTATGCTCTCAGGAGACTCCATCACAGAACATCATGTCTTTCCTTGCTCACGCACCAAACTTCACATCCGTGCATAAAAGAACCAAAACCAAACAGACGTCTGTGTTAGAACCAGCAAACCCAACACATATACTCTATAAGAGACTTCACTACAGAGCATCATTTCTCTCCTTGCTCACGCACCCAACCTTTGCATCCGACCGTAACACCACGAGAAAGACACCACCACCGCAGCCGCCGCCGCTGCGCGCACGCCATACCATACCTGTCCTGTAGCCGGCGTTGTTCAGGTACGTCGCAAAGGTGCGCGTCTCGTGCGTCTGCTGCCACTCCGTCGACGAGCAGTTGTCGTTGTTCGTGTAGACGTTATGGTTGTGCGTGTAGAGACCGGTGAGCAGAGAACTGCGCGACGGACAGCACATTGGCGTGCTCACGAAAGAGTTGGTGAACGTGGCGCCCTCCTTGGCGAGGTGGCGAAGCGTCTTCGGCATGTACTTCATCGAGCCTGGGTGGGGTGCGGGAGACGGGGTGGGGTTAAAGTGATTACGTCACCGTAAATAGTAAAAATAAAAAAAACATTTCCACTTTTTCCCAAAATACAAGTAATTCTGTTCACTTTTTATGGTTAAATTGCCGCATTATACTTCCTATTTTACTATGTTTGATGTGAACATACACTCGTGACTCATACATAGCCCATAGCAAGCATCAGGAACATCAATCAGATGACTTCAACAATTAAGGCATCAGGAACATAATATCAAATCGTCCAGGTTTTTTGGATTTTTAACTAGTTGAGAAACAATCTTTTCAGGTAAGAATTTGACGATACGTTTAGTCCCATTAGTTCTTACTTTTAATGTAAAAAAATGGCAACAAAAATTTTACAAATTTTACCATAGAAAATTTGTGACGTAGTCAATGTTCGTGACGAAGCATTAATGCAAGGCTCGATTCGTGAGGTGCGTAATGTCACGCATGCGTGTGCTCATCGACGAATCGAACAATCATGACAAAATTCACCCCAAGATTGCCGTGCCAGGATATATATTATATCAGGAGTAAACATTAAGCACGCACTACTGAGGTATAATAGCACGTATCATTTACTCCTGATTGTATATATATATATATTCATATATATCACGATTCTACTATTATAATTTGATAAGACGTTTTCGTAGAGCAAAATCTAACAGACATCTATGTTGTGTTCGCTATGCACTCCACAACTAAGCGTATTCACGTCAATCCTCACGGCTGGCCATAGGCTATAAACACTGCCATACTACTACGACATCAACCAACGCTTGTACGAGCGTGGGTGGAACACTTCAGACTGCCAGGCACGCGCGTGTGTGTTGGGTCGGGTAGTGGTGGTGGTGGTGGTGGTGGTGGTGGTGTTGGTGGGGTGTGTGTTTGGTGGGATGTGTGTTATGTGGGGTGGTGGTGGTGGGGTGAGGTGTGTGTGTGTGTGTGTGTGTGTGTTAGGTGGGGGTGGGGTGAGGTTTATACCTAGCTGGTAGTCCTGGTCGTCGGTGAGCACTAGCACGATGTTTGGTTTGTTGCTGGGTTTCCTGCGACCGTAGTAGGCACCCAGTCCCTGCTGCGAACGTCCGCTCACACCTGCAACGAGAAAACACGCCAACGGTGGCAGAGGGAGGAACGTTTTCGTTAAATCTCAAGTATCATTGCCTCTCCTTTACACGCAACTTTTAACTATGCTTTAGCGACGATCGCGGTGTACACTTGGAAAACTTAAGTAGCGACTTAAATAGTATTGTTTCAGAGGTTTATTACATTTAATGATTAGCATAAATTTATTCATGATATTTATATATATATATATATATATATATATACATATATATAAATATATATATTACTTATAAAAGTTTAGGCCCCCATAGAATTACAATGACATGTCTAGTCCTGCTTGACACGTCTGCGAAATACTATGAAATACTATCTGATACTATGGATGTGTAATATTGAAGAGTCACAAGGAGTCAAACATGGCACAAAGCTAAGCACTACCACAGCAAATGGCCTAGCTGTACCTGATATAGATGCTGCACACATCACGAATGCGATGATAAGCGAAGGATGCATCTTGTCTGAAGCCAGCATCATGTCTTCAATCACTCACAGTTTATTTTACGTGGCGGAGCCTGCAAAAAACCAATGATTTTCAGACCCATCTACGCTGTCGGTACGTAGCGTGCAAAATGTAATTCACACATACATGTGCGTGTGTAAACAGCAAAAGTAAATAAGTTGTAAAAGTGACCCAGATATTATAACAGTATAAAATAGAATATGACATGTTCCATTGCTACTTTATATACTATAACGGTATAAATTCTTGGTAATTTTCAAGTTGGCATAATAAGTAGCCTATCTGCTAAATAGCTAAGACCACATTTCACTACATGGGAAATAAATGTTATGTGAGTTGGATGTATTTGAGAGATCCAATTGGCAGCGGGTAATTATAGCAGATGACTCACTGTATTTTCAATGTCACTTTTCTTCAGGGAGTAGTGAACCAGCTATAAGAAGGGTCGATGTCAGAAAGAACAAAGACAAAACATCTCGGAACAAAATGCCGTTACATTCCTACGCGATATCAAGTAGCTGTGTGTGGCCCGGGCAGGTTTTTTACGGACTGTAGCTAGGCTGTCAGCATATATATTATGTCTATTACAAAATCCTTAACGTTTTACGACAGAGGAAACAGCTTATAATTAATACAAGAAAGCAGCACAAAGATTGTGTCAACATTATGTAATCTATAATGCATCACGTCTGCGTAAGGTAAATTTATAGGTCGATCTCACGTTATCCATTTACAAACCCGCAGACGGCTTTTCCAGTGTCTAGGGTGAAAACTTTCTTCTTCTCTAGTAAATCGTAAAATTTAAATATTGCTATTGCACTCTGCAGTGTTAATCTATCGATTTCACTACTAAATATTTCCGGTTAAATCCGAAACACTTGCCCATTTTAAAATCTACCGTTCGCTGAGACACAAGACCTAAATCCTCTTTCTTTGTGGCTATTTCAACTTCCGATATTGACAAAATGCGTCTTTATTTTTTGAAGCATCGTTGACGTTGATCGCCATTTTATAAATGAACAGTGGGCCCCTAGTGCCCCTACAGTAGTATGTTTAGCAGGAACAACCGATTCGAGATTTCGATCTTTTGATCCTCTTTTACGGCCAGGCACACAGACCCGGTTCACGGGCACTGGGGCACTTATAATGAAAGTGTCAATGACACTGTAGCTCAGCACAAAAAAAGGACACAAATGAGTGTGTGAGTAAGAAGAAGTCAGTTTTAATTGAGCAACCATCGACGTACATTATAGAAACGATTGCCATCTGTATATCGCAATAATAATTTATAAACCAAAATGAATCACAATTTGCCTTCTTTATCTGCTCTTGACAACATGTATCTACTATCAAAGCCTTAATGTTTATGTACTCTCCATCGCCTACTATTTCCACGTAAATGCCGTTCAAATGCTCCTCTATCGGCAACAGACAATCTCACCGCACTGTGCACTAACCTACAGAAATATAGTTCTGTCTTTCGATTTTTCCTGATATTATACGATCGTTCTGTCTGAGACAGAAAGCTAGATCTTTCTGCACTAGACTTTGTGCCCAGCTACTGTTGAACCCGAAACCTCTTTGATTCGGGAGATACATCAACTAACACTAGCGGGGCAAGCGAAAAAACATTTTAGCGCTAAAACCCTCACGCACGAGCGAGAAAAAAAGCAAGAAATGCGCACACCAGTCATCATCGGGTATTTAACAGCTGATCATGAATCTTAACACTGCACAACAGGCGCGATGTCGGGCTTCTCAACATATCAATCAGACCCCAGACATGCACGCACATACGCTCCTACGCGCCACACACGCGCACGCGCGCACGTACGCACACGCACGCACGTACGTACGTACACCCACACACACGCGCACAAACACGCAAGTACGCACACGTACACACACACACCCACACACACGTACGAACGTAAGCACGGACCATCTCGCACACCCCCCAGGAGCACCGCTAGTCTTTTTCTTCTCAGCTTACTTAAATAGACGACACATCGTTAATACTAGCTCTCTGTTTACTCCGACTTAAAAAAAATACTTCCGAAAACAAAATTAAAGACCAATGCACGCCACATCAAGTCGCACCTAAGCTGGGCTACAGCCGATATATATTTACTCGGTAAATATTTCCGCGGACACTACTGCATGCCTGTGAGGAACGAACGACCACCGCTGCCCCCGTATTAGTAACGACGGCGTTTTTTCTGCGAAGCCCTTCGAAGCTTTGTATCACACTCGGAAAAAGAGCAAGGAGGATTTTCGAGCATTTTCGCATCGCCATCCGAGGAATGTTGAAAGCGAGCAACCGCAAGCCCCGGCAAGAGACCGATGATGATGATGATGAGGAGGAGGAGGAGGAGGAGGAGGAGGAGGAGGAGGAGGAGGAAGAGGAGGAGGAGGAGGAGGAGGAGGAGAAAGAGAACGAAAAGGATGCTGTTTTTGCAAGCTACGTTCCAGCGGCGGGTTTCTCTCGCCTGCCCGCACGGGCAGCGGTGAAGGAACCCTAGTGGCCACGGCCTGAAAGTAGTAGAACCCGGCGGGAGCAATTAAATACCTCCCTCGCCTCACCACAGGATAATAGTGCGTGCGGCATGTAGTTGCCATATATGAATGGATATTGATCAAATGTTCACACGCACGCACGCGCGCGCATACATACACACACGTACACGCACGCACGCACGCACACATACAAACACGTACACGCACGCACGCACGCGCGCGCACACATACACACACGTACACGCACGCACGCGCGCACGCACGCACATACACACACGTACACACCGGCGCGCGTATGCATCATTCCGTCAGTACCCAGCCGATGGCATGATTTGTATCTTAGCGATAGCGCTGCAACACTGATTCAGTATCGCGACACGTGATACAACTCACTTTTTATGCAATACATGCGTTTCACTACAAGATGCATGCAACGCGATTCGCACGTTAGTGGGTGTGTAGTAGCTCATATTCAGACGCAACTGTTTTTTACTAGTACAATATAAAAATGTATCGGTAATAAAACTGTAAAATCATGCAAATTTCGTAAACATTTTTTACTAATACCACCCACGTTCTATTTTCCTCGTCTATTTGAACATGGACCTTCCTTATATAAGGAAACCAACCAAATGAATTTTAACATAAGTCTTTCCTTACCAGCATACGTTCGTAATCGTAACAAGGGCATGATCACTTTAGCGCAATTCACACTATTAAAAGCGCTTGCTGTATTACAGTAGCATACCTTGGCATTAATTTCCCGTCAGTTCATTAGCACTTAATGCAGTGTGCAATAGTAGCCACATAGTGAATCATCTATCACTCCAGATAATCAGTATTATATATATATATATATTCGCACGTATTCTAACGTGTCACAAAGGCCCGTCACTCTCTCCCATATATTACACATATTAGCTGGAAATTGCAAAAACCTGCATCCTGTAAAACGGTTGCTGCACGAGACATTTCGAGGAAATTCCTACGCGATATCAAGTAGCTGTGTCTGGCCCGGGCAGGTTTTTTACTATATAAAAAAACTAAACAAAATAAATAAAAAAAATAATAAAAAAAAAAATATAAAAAAAAAAAAAAAAAAAAAGATAAAAAAAAAAAAATAATAAATAAAAAAAAAAATAAAAAAAAAAAAATAATTAAAAATAAAAAATAAAGTAAAATA
>NW_014577080.1:866681-872764 GCF_000485595.1 Priapulus caudatus
CAGGTCATCATGCCCGCCCACTATCCGCAGTCATTTATGGAGAGAAGCGGTCGTCGCTTTACACGCCTGCCTCTCGATACGGTACGCGCTGACATATCCCCTCAGGCGAAATATCATTTACTCACAGCGAGACGATGGGTTACACGCAGGGCTTTCCATATATATAGGCAGGAGGGTGATCTACATATTTTAGCGGCTAGTTCTACGTCGACTGAAAGTGAAGACGCCGTCGCCTCGAGGCGTGATGACCTTTCGTTGATTCGGCGTTCGCGGCGACTCTCCGTCTTTTTCTTTTTCGTTTCGCTGTCTTTATCTTGCCTTCCTCCTTTCCATTATTTCCCTTCTCGTCTCATTGGCATAGCTTTATTTTTTCTCGCCCTCTTTCTCTCTCACTCACTCTCTCTCTCTCTTCTCTCTCTCTCTCTCTCTCTCCTCTCTCTCTGCTCTCTCTCTCTCTCTCTCTCTCTCTCTCTTCTCTCTCTCTCTCTCTTCTCTCTCTCGTCTCTTCTCTCTCTCTCTCTCTCTTCTTCTCTCTCTCTCTCTTCTCTTCTCTCTCTCCTCTCTCCGCTCGCTCGCTCGCTCTCTCTTCTCTCTCTTCTCTCTCTCTCTCTCTCTCTCTCTCTCTCTCTCTCTCTGTCTCTCTGTCTCTCTCACTCTCTGTGACCCTTCCTGTCTCTGCCCTTCGTCTCCTGTCTGTTTCTCTGTATCGGACTGCCCCCCCCCCTCCCTCTGCGCTTTGTCGCGCGCGCACACTTTTCACTTCATCGCAGTAAAGCAAAGCACTTAAACATTTTATAGTTTCGCGGAGTTTGCATTTATTTGCGCGCGCCAATCGATGACAGATCGAATGGCGGCACGGGCATTTCATCGAGGCAAGACGGCAGGCCGAGAGAAGACCGCGCCGCTGCATCATTTACAATGCACGGGACATGTTTCATCTAAGCCGGTAAATCAATTTCACGTCCGGCAACAGCAGCACATCCCGTCGTGTGTGCCCGTCTGTCTGCCCCTTCAGCACAGCAGCAGCAGCAGCATAAGCAACAGCAGCAGCTGACAAGCGCTTCCGCTACTGTGTGTCCGTGCGTGAGCCGTCGCGCGCGCGGTTGTGTGATGCATTGCGTCGCGATGGTGTTGTGTGTGTTGTGTGCTGTGTGTGTGTGTGTGTGTGTGTGTGTGTCAGTGCTGTTGTGTGGGTGTGTGTGTCGCGCCGACAGCGTGCCGTGGCATGTGTGGGGGGTCGGTGCAGATCGGTGTATAGGGCTTTAGCTATGTTCAGCTACGAGTGTGTGCTTCGGCTATGAGTGAGAGCTTCACCTATCAGCGGGGACTGGCTATATGAATGAGTGCTTTAGTTATGAGTGAAGGGTCTAGCTATGAGTGAAGGGTTTAGCTATGAGTGAGGGGTTTAGCTATGAGTGAGGGGTTTAGCTATGAGTGATGGGTTTAGCTATAAAGAAAAGCTTTAGTTAAAATGAGTGAAAGGCTTCAGCGATTATTGAGGGGTTTAGCTATGAATGAGGCTTTAATTATGAGCGGAGGCTATAGCTATTTGTGAGAGCTTCAACTATGAGTGAGGGCTTCAGCTATTACTGAGGGGTTTAGCTGTGAGTGAGGGCAGACAACACTTGCTGCCAACACACACACACACCCACACACACACACACACAGACATACACACATACACACATACCCCGCCCCACAAACACACACTACACAACACACACACACACACACACACACATTAACCCCCCCACCCCACCCCCACACCCACACACGACATGTGACGTCTAAACGTCGTTCATTCAGACAGCCGTTCACACTATCCTTTCCTCGGCCTAAATATAATTGGTTGGCAAGCTGAAGTTAACTAGCTGCCTGCGCGCTCGATCTAGGCCCATCGCGGATACTATAACAGGATTGAACCGCTGCGAAAACCGCTCAGCGGGAAGTCCTCTGAAAAAAAGTGGCGGGTATTCTTCATGCAGTTACAATTCACATTGTTGACATCGTCGCACACGCACGCACGCACACAGACACGCACACACACATACACGCACGCACGCACACACACACACGCGCGCGCGCGCACGCACGCACGCACGCACGCACGCACAGTGTCGCTGCAGGGCTTTGCTCACACGAGACGTATCATTAGTGAACGAGTTCTGCTCGGTTAAATGACGTCTCATCGCAGCATCGCTTCTGAGATTCTCCGCTGACAGTTCAATCATATAAGCAACCATCGCGAGATCCGTGCAGGTGGAAACCTGCTAGCTCCTCTAGACCGTCTCTGCGCGTCGTTGGGGCGCTCAGTCGCGTAGACGGGAGGAGGAGAAGGAGGAAGGGAGGGGATGTTAGGGGATCGTCTACGTCGCGCCGAGTAGGCTGTCGTCCGGCGGCGGGGCAATAAAGCGTCGTAAGAGGCGAATGATTGTCGTAAAAGTGCGGAGTAAACTGCACGCATGGGCGCTTGCATTCGCACGGCTGTCGCCGCCGTCGCCGTCGCCGCTGCTGCTATGACTACTGCTGCTGCTATGACTGCTACTTCTACTGCAACTGTTGCTACTGGTGGTGGTGGTGCTACTGCTGCTACTGCTGCCGGTGGTGCTACTTTTACTGCTGCTGCTGTTGCTACCGCTGCTACTGCTACCGCCGCGGCCGCTGCTGCTGCTGTCGGTGGTGCTGATACTACTACTACTGCTGCTACTGCTACTGCTACTGCTACTGCTACTGCTACTGCTACTACTACTGCTGCTACTGCTACTGCTACTGCTACTGCTACTGCTACTGCTACTGCTACTGCTACTGCTACTGCTACTGCTACTGCTACTGCTACTGCTACTGCTAAGTTCGTAATCGTAACAAGGGCATGATCACTTTAGCGCAATTCACACTATTAAAAGCGCTTGCTGTATTACAGTAGCATACCTTGGCATTAATTTCACAGTCAGTTCATTAGCATCTAACGTGTCACAAAGGCCCGTCACTCTCTCCCATATATTACACATATTAGCTGGAAATTGCATCCTGTGAAACGGTTGCTGCACGAGACATTTCGAGGAAATGGGCGCAGCAATAAAGTAGCAAGACGTTCGGCAGCAAGAAAAAACTGTAAACAGCTCAATTATTTCATTAGTGAGTCGGCCATCTGTCTATAGAGAGAAGCTGTGACAAAAACGCTAGCCGCATGTTCCAAGTACTATATTATAGTCATAATCAATGTAGTCAACAACGCTTCACATTTAAAATACGAGGTCTTAACCGAGGTCTTAATACGAGGTTCAAACGGGCTGAAGGCCCGTTGAAAATATATAGCTGTCCCTCGCTCGCTCACACAACCATGTGATTTATGATGTCTTCCTTTCAGCACAGAGAAGATGATAAAAATGTCAGTCGAACCTTCTTCTTGCTGCTTCCGCAAACATATACTATTTCCGTAGCTGCCAAATACCTCACCGCACACGCATATATGTAAAATCGCTCACGGGCCCTTGCAGCCAGAAATTGCACGCGTTGCCAGTAGCAAGCGTCAACTTTGTAAATATGTAAATTTACACACGGAGAGCAAGCAGTCCATAATTAACTGCTATCAAGAGCCAATAATACCTAATAAAGATAAATAAAGCCATTAAATAGCTAATAATATGTATATTATAGCTAATAATAATTATCATTAGCTCTTGCTATTATTAATCGAGGAAATGCATGAGACTGGTATTTATCCATTTTTGTTATTAGATATACTATTTGTTTCACATCACTCACAGAATGTTCAAAGGCTATTTTTTCTGAATGTGTAGTTGTACAATGCAAAATCACTCGGGTTTTCATTTCTCCGCAGTAGTCCGTTTTTGTTTGTGCACGTTGCGTGTATGTGCACACAACTCTCACAACGCTGTCTCAGATTGTGTAGATAGGATAAGGGGGAAGGTCATGCTACATATAGGACCGCAGGCACGCCGTCATGCAAAGTTATCGTAGAACACCGGCAAAGCAGCAAAATAGAACTTCGTCCGCTTCTCGAGCAAGAGCATGAATAAATTATTGCCAGACTCTAAGATCGCATATCGAACTTGCATTCTCCGTTATAGTGATGCAAATTAGCGTTGGTAGAGAGAGAGAGAGAGAGAGAGCGAGAGAGAGAGAGAAAGAGAGAAGGAGAGAGAGAGAGAGAGAGGGAGAGAGAGAGAGAGAGAGAAAGAGAGAAAGAAAGAAAGAAAGAGTGAGCGAGAGAGACCGAGAGATGAGAGAGAGAGAGAGAGGGAGATGAGAGAGAGAGAGAGAAGAGAGAGAAGAGAGAGAGAGGAGAAGAGAGAGAGAGAGAGAGAGAGAGAGAGAGAGAGAGAGCAGAAGAGAGAGAGAGAGAGAGAGAGAGAAAGAGAGAGAGACTTAGCAAATACCTAAGCGCACTACTGCCCTCTATGTTTGAGCAGTGAATCACGACTGTTTTTGCATTTACCAGAATATGCAGTAAAGCACGCACACGCATGCACACACGCACGCACACGCACGCACCTGCCGCGCCACAACACACCACACCGACACACACACACACACCACCTACAGCATGACACACAACCACACAGACCGCGCGCGCTGCGCGCGCACTGCGCGGCGCGGCTCACACAAGCCGAATCGCGTTGCCAGCCGGGCCGTAAAGAATATCCCGCGATACATGTACAAGACACGTAGATAGGTTACTAACCCCCCAAGTAGCCCCTATATTACTTTCACCATTACTGCTGATCATCTATCTACTGCTGCATATCGATGCGGTCATTACTTCCCGCAGTGTCACAACCTGATGAGACCCCCTATGCGCTTCGACCTATAGCAATAAAGAAGCGAGCACGAACGAATTTCCCGAGCCTTTTGCGTTAGGAGGGAAGAAAATTGCCACTCGACAACCGCAGGCCTGAGAATACCAGCCATAGTGATCGGGGACACGCATCTATGATCATCATCGCCATCAGGAATTATTCCGCAAGATATAGTACAACGAAACGTCTTCTTCTACTACTACTGCAACTGCTACTGCTACTGCTACTGCTACTGCTACTACCCTCTAACCGTACTCGCCGTCTCCCGTGACCTGGTTGCCGCGTGTGCAGCTGGGCGTATGAACGCACGCACGCACACACACACACACGCGCGCACGCACGCACGCACGTTCACTGCAACCAGTACTGGCAATGCTTCCCATTAGCGTGTATACTGTAGCACGTCTCTCTCTCTCTCTCTCTCTCTCTCTCTCTCTCTCTCTCTACTCTCTCATCTCATCACTCCCCTCGCCTCTCGTCTCTCTCTCATCCTCTGCCCGTCTACTCTCTTCTCTTCTCCTGCTCTCTCTCCCGCGCGCTTCTCTATTCTGTCTCTCTCACATCTACTCTCCACTCTCCCTCGCCTCGCCTCTCTCTCGGCTCTCTCTCAGCGCCTCTCTCTCCTCTCTCTCTCTCTCTCTTCCCTTCTTGACTTTCTTCCTCTCCTCTCTCTCTCTCTCTCCTAATCTCTCGTCTCTCTCTCTCTCTCTCTCTACTCTCTCTCTCCCTCGAACCGAGCGATCAAGGTCATCAGCCCAGCCACTATCCGCAATCATTTTTATGGAGAGGAAGCGTCGTCCGCTTACAACGCCTGCCTCTCATTACGTCGCCTAGACATATCTCCCTGCAGGCGAAATTCATTACTCACAGCGAACGAATGGGTACACGGCAGTGGCTTCCATATATATGAGGGCGGAGGTGATCTACAGATATTTTAGCGGCTAGTTCTACGTCGACTGACAAGTGAAGCGCCGACCGAGCGTGTGACCTTTGGTTCGTTTCGGCGTTCGCGCGATCTCCCGTCTTTTTCTTTTCGTTTCGCCGTGTCTTTATCGTTGCCTTCCTCTTTCCATATATTTCCACTTTTTCGTCCTCATTGGCATAGGCACTTTATATTCTTCATCCGCCCTCTTCTCTCTCACTCACTTCTCCTCCCATCTCTCTCTCCTCTCTCTCTACTCTCCTGCTCTCTCTCTCTCTCTCTCTCTCTCTCTCTTACTCGTCTCTCTCTCTCTGTCTCTCTCATGCTCAGGTCTCTCTCCT
>NW_014577080.1:875692-879081 GCF_000485595.1 Priapulus caudatus
TTTTTTTTTTTTTTTTAATGCTACGCTACTGCTACTGCTGCTGCTGCTCACTGCTGCTGCCTTCGTACTGCGTCGCCGCTGCTCTGCCCTACTACTACGTGCTGCTGCTGCTGCGCTGCGCCTGCATGCTGCCGCTGCCGCTGCCGCCCTACCGCCTACCACTACGCTACCGGCACACTACCGCTGACCACTATCTACTACTTACTTACTACTGACTACTACTACTGCATATACTACCGTGACTACTACTAGTCTACTACTTACTACTACTACTACTACTACTACTACTACTACCACTGCTGCTGCTACTGCTTCTACTGCCGCCGCCGCTGCTGTTGATCCGCGCCCTGAATTATGCAACGACGTGAAACGGCGAGAGTGACGAAGGCGCGCGATGTCGATCACGAGTCTATTCGCGCCTTTAACTTCTTCAACTTCGCAGACGGCGCGTCCCCGCCCCCCCCCCCCCCCCCCCCATGGCGGCGCCTGCGGGCAGGGCGGCGCACCGATGGAGCGCGCGCGATTCCGAGAGCCACGAATCATTAATAGGATTTTTCTTGCGGCCGACGACGAAATCTTTGCGACGCACGTCGATATTATCTGGCGAGAGGGGAGAGGTTTGCATGGAGCGCGTAGTGTGCGACCAGCGTACTTTGCATAGTATATATATATCATATAATATATATAGTATATATAATAATAGATATATATATATGCAGGCGGCGTTTGACAGGATGGTGTACCAGGGGGTCTAACCCGCTAACCAAAACTGCGAGCACGCCGAAGGGGGTCTGAATTGAAATTAGGGACCCCGCTTAGAATGCGTTTTCTGGCGCGAGCAAGGCGGTGTCTCCGGACCCCTGGACCCCCCCCCTGATAGTATATATTATATATATAGAAGAGGAGAGAGAGAGGAGAGAGAGAGAGAGAGAGAGAGAGAAAGAGAGAGAGAAGAGAGAGAGAGAGAGAGCAGAGAGAGAGAGAGAGAGAGAGAGAGAGAGAGACAGAAGATAGATAGATAGATGAATGACTAGAATAGATAAGATAGATAGCATAGATAGGATAGATAGATAGATAGATAGATAGATAGATAGCATAGGATCATATAATATACTAGCGCGTTCGCACAAAGACGAAAGTCCCTTCTAATCTTCTCTCATCATTTTCTTATGTTATAATGTTTGTTTACACGTTATGTCTACACGTACTTATAACTGACTGCGATTGTTTCGTCTATGAAGAATACCGCGAGATATCACGCAGCCTGCGAAGGTATATATATATATAATATATATATATATATATATATATATAATATATATTATATATAGTATAGATGAGAGAGAGAGAGAGAGAGAGAGAGAGGGAAGGGGGAGAGGGAGAGAGAAATTAACGTTGAGCACGGGGTAATTAGGCGGATAACCATCTTGTTAAAAATGAGGGAGTCTGAAGTTGAGAGATACCATTAACGCATGACAACCGTCTAGGTAATTGACGCAATGTTATAAATCATCGTGTTATTTCCCCGTACATTATCGTAAAATCTCATTAAACAGCTGAAAGCAGTACTGCATTCAATTCTGGGTTGCAGCTTGAAGAGCATCGGAAGGTCACATAGACTGGTGTGTGCACGGGGACTTGTTGACACTACGGACTTATTAAAGCCCAATCGCCCCGTTGAATTTCAAGCATTTTCTGTCCCTTACATATATCTCTAATAATTTTCTAACTTATGTATAACAAGATAATCGCTGTTCGGTACTAATTCTTTTTCGCGATTCGGGAGTAAAAGTCAACCGGACGATTTTAATTGGATAATGAATTAATTTGACCGATTTAATCAAAACTGGATAATGAAATGCCTTTTTCCTGCGACAATAGGAATGGATCATCCCCCTCCCCTATTGTCTACACACTAGAGTTATACATTTTCATGTGGCAATGTTCGTAAAAGAGCATTGCATAAGCAGATAGCAGATGACAAATGAAAGCGCGTGCGAATCGGCTAATTCCCCCCGAATGTCACTGCCGATTACCAACCGGCAAAGTCGAATCTCCACGCTCACTTTTTCTCGTCTGTGCTCAAGTAAATTCTTTGTGCACCGTGCGCATACTGATCGGCCGTCTCACACCGACCACAGTGTGCGAACGGGAGATGTAAAAGATGCACCACCGATCATGGGCATTCGGACCGTTTCGATATTAGAATGATGGCAAATAAAAACAAAAATCGTTTTTAATACCAACGTGTTGACGTTTGTGTACTCTCTGTCGCCTAATAACTCCACGTAAATGCCGTTCAACCACTTCTCTACAACACGCAATCTCTCTATATCTTTATATAGAGAGCATCCTCCATCTTTATCGAGTTTGCGCGCAGTAACGTGCGTGCGGCAAGATTGTGTAGTGTTGTAGAGAAGCATTCGAACGGCGTTTATGTGGAATTATGGGTTTATGTGGAGAGTACACAAACATTAAAACTTTGGTAGTAAATATCCTTTGTGTTTTATTTACCATCAACGGCCCAGACGCCTGTGTCGCTGATATTCGTGTCTTAGCATCTACCGAAGCTGCTGCTGTTATTTCCTTTTACGTTTCGACGTGGTAATCATCTATAGCAATTTGATATAACCAGGAATGTCATAATATAGAGATGACACTCCAGATGTGACATTCCACTATATTATGACACTCGATATAACGAATATGCATGGGAGAAATTTCGTAGAGGAGCAGAACTGGAACAACTTTGAAATCTAGTATAAATCAGCATGCCCTCTATAAGCTATCTATTTTGGCGTAACATCTTCGTGCCTAATTGCCCTCATGCACGCGCGTGTTTATACATATATATATATAGTCTGCTGACAGACTAATGGATGCGAGTGGAATTACTGCGGCAACCATTCACGAGCGTAAACCACACAGGCATTGTGAAATAATCGCGTAATATAAGCAAACTTTATTGCTGATTGCTATTGTAGATATTGCTGTGAGACATTGTGTCAGAGGATCACATCAATACTGTATTTATTATTTCGAGTGATTAGTAATGAGGAATAGTAGGTGGAAAGAGAGAAGGGGTAGAGTACAGAGAGAGAGAGAAAGAGAGAGAGAGAGATTGGAATAAAAACAGGGAGAGAGGGAGAGCAAGAAAGACAGAGAGAGGGGAAGAGAGAGATAGAGAGTGATTGCGAGCGAGATAATGAGTAAGAGAGAGAGGGAGAGAGAGAGAGAGAAAGAGAGAGAGAGATTGGAATAAAAACAGGGAGAGAGGGAGAGCAAGAAAGACAGAGAGAGAGGAAGAGAGAGATAGAGAGTGATTGCGAGCGAGATAATGAGTAAGAGAGAGAGGGAGAGAGAGAGAGAGAAAGAGAGAGAGAGATTGG
>NW_014577080.1:879091-887605 GCF_000485595.1 Priapulus caudatus
GAGAGAGAGAGAGAGAGAGAGAGAGAGAGAGAGAGAGAGAGAGAGAGAGAAAGACAGTTGGTAAGTGGGTGAGACAGCGAGTGAGTGTGTGCGTGAGACAGTGAGAGAGGAGAGAGAGAGGGGGAGGGGGTATGAACGAGTGTGATGATGAGAGAGCGAATGAGAGAGACGATCCCGACAGAAAAGCGTCTAAAACCACTTTCATGTCTCATTAACCGAGAAACAGCGATAGCTTTTATCTGCTGGCGCTCTCGACCGCCGCCGCATAAAACCACTATATAACGTCTCGCAAAAAGCCAAGAGTCTGCATGCAGACCAGACGGATGCTGAGCTGTCGAGAGTGCAAATACAACGACCCTCGGCTATTACAGCCGCCAATCGAACCTCGCGTCTGATGACGACCGGAGTCTACTTGCTCATAATCTCACAGAGAAATGGAGAGAGAGGGGGTGACACAGACATGGAGGGGGAGGAGGGTCGAGAAAGAGAGGGGGGAGGAAGAGATAGAGAGAGAATAAGAGCGATAGACAGCGGGAGAGAGAGGACGGAAGAGACAGACAGGCACAGAGGGAGAGAGAGCGAGATGGACATGGAGAGAGAGGAGGGACTGAGAGAGACAGAGAGAGGGGTTGAGAGATAGAGAGAGGAGGAGGGAGTGAGAGCGACAGAGAGATGGAGAGAGAGGGCGAGAGTAACAGTCTATTGTGCAGCTCCAATAATGAAAATACGGCAAATAAACAAATTATGTTTACCATCAAAATTGTTATTCCCATATCCTCTCCATCACCTAATTATTCCACATAAATGACGTCCAAATACCTCTCTACAACTACTCTTCTAGGTTGTACAACACGGTCTTGGAGACACGGAACTTGGAGATTACAAGATTCATCAGTGGCGGCCATATTCAGAGATTTTGCGATGGGGCTCGGCCACCATCTGAGTCGGTCTACGCGTTTACTGACAGCGAAGACAAATCCATTTTCATCGCGCGTTTCCAGCGTGACAACGCTTTCCCTTCACGCCGCCGCAGTCGCGCTGCGTTCAAAGTGAAACTCCCAGCACCCTACTACCCGCAGACTACTACACCGCGCGTAAATAAACGCGTGCGACTCGTTTTTTCACTCGACGTGTGTATCTTACCTACCGGAATTTCCGTCTTCCAGAAAAAAACGGACGTCGGCGCCGCGTTGACTAGCGGCTCCGACGTTCCAAATATGGCCTTACCCGCTTCTTTGTTATTCGGCTGAGCTCGGTTAAAAAAGGCATGCCCGTAAAAAAGCGCGCGTACGTGCGTACACACGCTAGCACATCTGGTCACCGTTGCCGTACTGCCTACTACCGCTGTGCGTGTGCGTGCGCGCGCGCGCGTGTGTGTATGTGTGTACGCCCCCGCCACTACGCTCTCTCTCTCTCTCTGCCACAGCTGGTGCGCCGATGGTCCTGGCACGGATGCGCACACTCGCACGTATATGGCAAGCCATTTGTATCATAATTCGAGAAACCACGGTTCCTCGCACGAAACCAGGTTTCGTGCTCACAAAACCTAGTTTCTTGCTCAAGAAACCAGGGTTCTAACCTGGTCTAGCCCTATAACCCCAGTGATAGCTGGAATCTATACGTTTCCTAGCCAGAAACTAGGTTTTCGGAGGCAAGAACTAGGTTGTTCAGCAAGAAACCCGACTTTCAACCGCGCGCATTTGTATGCATAATTCGAGAGCATAAATTCGAGATAAAGCGAAGCATAAATCGAGATCATAATTCGAGGATGGCAAGAACGCTGGTTTTGTGAGCACGAACACTGCGTTTCGTCGCTGCAAAACTATGGTTTCTCGAATTATGATTACAAATGGCGCTGGTTGAAAGTGGCGTTTCTTGCTGAAACCGTAGGTTATTGCTGCCAAAACCTAGTTTCTTGCTCAAGAAACAGATTCCAGGCATATCAACTGCGGTATATAGGCTGAAACCAGGTTTCATGCATGAACCTAGTTTTCATGGCAAGAAACTAGGTTTTGTGAGCCACGACACCTGGTTCGTGCGAGGAAACGCGTGGTTTCTCGAATTCATGAACAAATGGCGCGGTTGAAATGCGTTTCTTGCCCTGAACTAGTTCTTGCTTCCAAAACGCTTAGTTTCATTGTTCATAAAACTAGATCGCAGCTATAGCTGCGTTATAAGGCTAGCAACGCAGGTTTGCGTGCCATGAAACTAAGTTTCGTGGCAGCGAACCTGGTTTCTGGCCCTATACGCCACTTTCAACGCCGCGCATTTGTATCATAATTTCGGAAATGCTTAGTTTGCGAGATGGCGACGAAGCCAGGTGTTTGTGGCTCACGAAACCAGGTTTCTTGCCATGAAACTAGGTTTCATGGCATGAAACCTGGTTACTCTGCCTATAACGCAGGTTTTATAGCTGGATCTTTTCAAGTTTCCTTGAGCACAGAAACTAGCGTATATCTTGGGAGCCAGAGAACCGCACTTTGCATACAACCGCGCCATTTGTATCATAATTCTCGAGTAACAGATAGTTTTGAGGACGACGAACGCTAGTTTCGTCGTTGCTAAGGCCGCGTAGCTAGGATCGTAATCCGAGCGTGACGTCAGCGGTAGGTTGCAGCACTCGGCGGCCACTTCTCGTAATACCGTATAGAAATAACATACTAGTTAGGCACTAATTACATTAAATATTGTTATAATAAATTAAATATGCTGTGCTATATTAAATTGTATGAGAGTGTAGGTGCGTGTATTGCGTGTAGCCGCGTGCAGCTGCGTGTACCGCAGGTGTCCGCGTGTAGCGTGCGTGTAGCGTGCGTGTACCCGCGTGCAGACGCGTGTCCCGCGTGGCACGTGGCGTGTACCCGCGTGCACGTGCGTGTACCGCTCGTGTACGTGGCGTGGTACGTGCGTGTGCGCGCGTGCACGTGCGTGTACCAGCGTGTAAGCTGCGTGTTACGTGCGTGTCGGCCACCGCGTGTCAGCGTGTACGGTGCGTGTACCGGTGTAGCAGCGATGTACGTGCGTGTACCCGCGTCTACGTGCGTTACCGCGTGCACACGTCCGTGGTACGTGCGTGTACGTGGCATGTACCCCGTAACACGGTGGTACTACGCACGTACACGCGTTGCCGCGCGGTACACGCAGCGTACACGCGTTGCACGCGGGGTACCGCACGTACAACGGAGCGGGACACGCGCGGCCACGCCGTAAACACGCACTGTGCACGCGGGTAGCAGCGCTGGTACACGACAATACCGCGGGTAACACGCACGTGGCACGCCGGGACACGCAGAGACACGCACGTACACTCTCATACATTTAATAGCAACAGCAATATTTAATCTTTTTAACAATAATTTAATAATTAGCCTTAACCTAGTATGTTATTTCTTAGTATTTACTGAGGCAGTGGCGCCCGAGTGGCTGAACTACGCTGACGTCAGCGTCTGGATTAACGAAATCTAGATCGGGCCTTAGCAACGACCGAAACTAGGTTTCGTGGCTGTCGAAATTATGATACAAATGGGCCGGGTTCGAGACTGGGTTTCATTGCTCCCAAACCTGTTTTCTTGCTCAAAGAAACGTAGAGATTCCAGCTTATACTGCGGTTATAAGGCTGAAACAGGTATTCATTGCTAAAACCTAGTTCATGTCAAGAAACCTGGTTTTGTCGAGCGCAGAACCTGGTTTCGTCGCAATAACTTGGTTTCGTCGAATTATGATACAAATGGCGCGGTGAAAGTGGTCTTCTTGCTGAAACTAGGTTCTTGCTCGCCAAAAGCTAGTTTCTTTGCTGCAAGAACTAGATCATGCCTTATATGCGGTTATAGGCTAGAAACCAGGTTTTCATTGCGCATGAAACTATTTGCATGGCAAGAACTAGGTTTGTGCGCCACGAGAACTGTTTCGTCGAGAACCGTGGTTTTCGAATTATGACACAAATGGCCGGTTGAAATGGTTTCTTGGCTGAAACCTTAGGCTTCTTGTTCAGCTCAACACCCCTCAGTTTCTTGTTCAAGAAAACTAAGATTCCAGCTATAACTGCGCTATAGGGCTAGAAACCAGGTTTAGTGTGGCCACGAAAACGCTGTTTTGCATGGCAAGTAACCTGGTTTCTTGAGCAAGAACTGGTTTTGTGAGCACGACCTGGTTTTCGTGGCGAGGCACGCGTGGTTTCTTCTGAATTATGATACAAATGGCCTTGCCTATACACGTTATCCGTGCATCTCCGGGCGCACGCATGCCTCAGCGCAGATCTTTGAGTGACAGCGCGAAGAACGCGACACGTAGACGCACGCACCCACACACGCGAGCGACGCACGCACAACAACACAACACACACACACACACACACACACACACACACACACACACACACACACACACACGCACGCACGCACGCACGCACGCACGCACGCACGCACGCACGCACACACATGTACGCACGCACGCGTGTCGACACATTCTCTGGTGACAATGTACAACGTCGCGCCCAATCGCTCGCGGGTCGCGATGGTCAAGAGGATGCTTGCCCGAAACAAACACTAAACAAACGCGCGCACAACAGAATTCGTGGGATCGGCGTCGCGCGTGAAACAATCGCCGCGCCTGTTGGCATGACAGACCCGCGTCCCGCGCGGAGGTGCGAAAAACTGCACCTGTCAAGTGTCAACCAGCAAGCACTCGCACTGACAAGGACTCGGAACTGCCGCGGTGTCTCGCGAGACGCTGGCCGGCTCGATCGGAATACAATGATGAATAATTAATTCGGAAATTACACATTGACAACAACATTGTCTCGTGAGGGACCGCGTTCTTTCAGATACTCACGCGCGGGCAGAGCAGGGCTATCTATACACGCCGGGAGGGTGCCGTCGCGGTTATAAATTGATGGTAAATAAACACGAATTGTATTTACTACAAAAGGTTGAATGTTTATGTTTACGCATACGAGATAGTGCGTATAGGTGATAAGTGGTGGCATGGCCATATGGAGTATATGGCTATATTTTGTGAGTTTGTGCACAGGGACGTGGTGCATGTGCCATGTAGTATATAACATTGTATGTCGCAGAGCAGTATTTTACCGGCATTTATTTGGAATAACTGGGCGATAGCGAATACACAAACAGTACGATTTTAATAGTAAATACCATTTGTGTTTATTTACCATTATTTCGTTATTAAAACGGCCCACGTGCTTGTGCAAACTACGAGGCGTAGCGGTCAACTGTCCCGGATGTAAACATGCGAGTGCGTCCGCCATGATGGATCACAGCGATTAGCCGAATCCACCGCGAACTATTCAATTGAAAAATTCAAGTCCAAAATATATATTTATCGCCATAAATTGTGCATAATATACGGGTAACGTTAAATAAATATATATCGAAGGTGATGGAATATAGCGAAAGGCGACAAGCCTATCCAGTCTGCTGCCAACCCTAAAGACCCATTATCACGCGGGCTGATCATTCTAATGCTATATAGGAACGGCTCGCACACATTTATCGATGCTAAATACTGACGGATTTGCGACCCACTCTTATAATAAACACCGCGACAATAAAACGGGGCGATGTAACAGGCTAATTTCACGCGTCATACCTCACATATTAAAACCAACCCCACGATCAAGCCGGATCTAGAATCGGCGGCGAGTTATTCGGCCTTTTGCGGACCAACAGCCCGGAGACATGGATGAAGAGGTGGAATGCGTTTATGGATGCCAGTTTCCCTCGAGATACTTTCGCGGTGGTGTGAACCTTTCTTCTCGTAGGTACACGTGTGTCGTACTCTATGTGCGTGGAGCGCATGTCCCTGCGATAGTTCGTCGACTTCCTTATATAAATTCACGCGTTTTTTTTCGCTCGCTTTTTCATGTTTTTTTTATTGAATCGGAGGTTTCCCCGAAGCTGTTGCTTGTGCGATTGGTGTCCGTTCCTTCAACAGCATGCATGCAAACAGAAGACGCACACCCAGTCACCCTTCACCCACGCACACGTATAACGCAAGCTCTCCCCTCACCCACGCACACACAAGACACACACTCATCCACGCATACACTAGACACACATTCACCAACCATCACTCATCCACGCAATTGCGCGGCACGCACACTTTACACCCCCGCACTTTACCCACACAACATACACACTTACAAACCTCCCCTTACTCGCGCACACACGGCACGCACACTTTACACCCCCGCACTCTACCCACACAACGTACACACTTACAAACCTCCCCTTACTCGCGCACACACGACACGCACACTTTACACCCCCGCCCTCTACCCACACAACGTACACACTTACAAACCTCCCCTTACTGGCGCACACACGACACGTACACTTTACCAACCACCCCTCATCCACGCACACACACATCATATACACTTACTAACCACCAGTCACGCACACACACATCATATACACTTACTAACCACCAGTCACGCACACACACATCATATACACTTACTAACCACCAGTCACGCACGCCCACGCGGCAGGCGGGAACTCGCTTGTAGTTTTATACGGCTTTAGAAGTCAAAGCAGTGGATTAAGTAAGGACTTGAAATCAGCCCCGCGGGAGAAAACCACGCGCGCGCGGGCACACACGCACACACACGCACGCACACACATACACACGCACACTTGCGAGTGCTGATCTTGCTCCTATATCTATATCAGTGCGACTGAAGGTTCCGCACACAGAAAATCCACTCCTAATGCCAGTAAATTGCTTCAGACTCGGCGCGGTGTTTAACAGTGCCTCGTGCAAAAAAAAAACGTTTTAATCTTTCGAGTTGGTCGATTTCTTTGTCTGTAGCCAACGCGGGACATACGCGTGAACATTTTTAAGAGCACAGAGATAGCGAATAGACGACAGTTGCAAGAAGGAACCTCGGTATATAGGCATGTCTTTATAGAGCGGATTGACCAACGTACCAACGTAATTACCTCCGCCCAACAGAGTTGGAAGAGGTTATGTATTCGCTCTTGTGTGTTCGTGTGTTCGCGCGATCGATATTAGCGCGTCAGCCAGCCAGCCAGTGATACCCAGCGAGCCAGCAAGCGTGTAGGTGTGAGCGAGCAGCAGCAACGAGCGGCTGCTACGAGCGAGCGAGCGGCAAGCCAGCAAGCCAGCGTGTACATGTCAGTACGCTGGCGTATATCGTGGCTTATTCGTGTGTTCGTGAGTCGTATGGCGTATGTCGCTGGCGGAGGTATGCACTCTCCGTGAGTGCACTCTGTCTAGTTTCTACGTATTTCTACTATCAAAGTAAAATAAATGGTCACAATCCTTCCCCCAATGTACTAATACAAAATAGTGAACCAATATAATTATCTAATGCGCCGCCATATAATTTACACTGATAATCACCGTGTAATGGAATGTAATAAATCCATAACGTTGCTAGAACGTAATTATCAGAATATATCAGACCCATCCTCATTTTCCCAACAGCATTTTGCCCACTATATGGTTGCATATACCGTACGAGCAAATAAACGCAGACAATTTTTGTCGCAAAATATAATATAATATACCTCGAAAATCCACACATCACTCGTAGTCGTAGACAGCACAGACTCCTAAATATGTTACCAATCACACATTTTCAATTGGGCACTTACATTACCAAAATAAAAGAATCATAAGTGTGTAATGATCACTCCTCATTCCAATGGACCACGCCTCAACCCTGTATACTAACTATAGTAGTACGGATACGCCACATTTTATGACGCAAAGCAATATTATATGGTCATGGCAAAAAACGGAAACTAATAAGAACTACGAATGTAGAAATTAGCTTTATATGTGTATCGTAAAATATGTTTGAATTCATGGAATGATAAGTATTTATAGCACTTAATTGAAAAAATACAGAAACCAATAAAAATCATTTTTGAAAAGTGAAAATACTAAAACGTGTAACCGTATTATAAGTACGATTTGCGTAAAAATAATAACGGTGAAAAATGAGAGTTTCACCCGCAATAGTGATTGTATTTAATTCAACATTCACATTCAACATTCTAAAACAAATGTCATGATCCTGTTTTTCCCAATCACATGCATTAGCACCACGGAATGACAGTTTAAACATGTTGAAATCAAACACCTACGGCTAATATTCTATATACTAACGTCCATTTTATACAAATAGCAATATAGCAAAATAGCATTCAATATATATTTATATTAGAAGATATTAGAATATATATTAGAATATTATATATTCTCCACCCCATCCTCCATTCATTCCACTGTCACCAAAGAAGGCTACTCTCACCATTGTCCTCTCTATACTACCTCTAATAGGATGATAAACTAAGTGCTACTGCTATTGAGAGTTAATGGAAAATAGAGAGAATTTGCCCTCTGACACTGGAATTACAAATGCGTTTTCAGATTGCTACTTACATGGCATATATATATATGAATGTTATGTTTACGCATACGAGATAGTGCGTATAGGTGATAAGTGGTGGCATGGCCATATGG
>NW_014577080.1:887615-889534 GCF_000485595.1 Priapulus caudatus
GAACATGCGAAGACACTGCTGTACCGTACATACCTCCGTTCGGTCCGTACAGCAGTATATATATATATATATATTATATATATATATTTATATATATATATATATATATATATATAAACGCCGTAAGAAACGTCATTAAGATTTGTGTCATTTTTGCTGCTGCTGCCGGACGCACGGGTGAAAACAACGAATAACGCTCGCAAATCTTAACCCTCAGACGCTACAGAAAATATAAAACAAGGATATCGCGGCGCGAAACATCATAACACATTAATTACGACAAACCCCCGAGACTCACTGCATCGTACTCTGTACCACGGCGACCTAGCTCCCAAAGTTTTCCTAAATGTGTTGTTGCTGCGCCGGCGGCTAGACTACTGATAATAACGTTCGCAGAGCAAAAAGCCCAGGCAGCCGACGATCGGTTTAATATTGCTGCCTAAAATCAACCCCGGCTACACATCGAGAATTACGAGCCTGCATTCTCCCGCTCCGTACAGGGTTTCACAGGCGCGAGAACAAGAACCAAACTCGAACTCCAGCCCGATGGAAATCACAGCAGCAGCCACACCAGAAATAGGCATGGCGCGGCGCTCATTCCTAACCGCAGCCGATTACGTTTTAAGATTTCACGGACAAAAACATTGCACGCAACCGCCGCACTTCGTTTTGACAGATCGGTAATGTCTTAGCTACAATCACGGTTCATGCATCGTGATTTACATTGCCTGCTATTCAGAAACTCGCTGCCTCGGCGAACAGAAACCACCAAAGTTCTGCCCGTTTTTCACGGACGCGTATGCGCGCACGCGAAGCCTATAGATGCGAGCGATATGCTTGCTGTCTGTGCCCAGAAGCTTCCCCGATCCCCCTAGATACAAGATCGCCTAGATACACAAGGTCGTCCAGATACAAGATCGCCTATAATAAAAGATCAACTATATACAAACATTATAAACCCAACAGAGAACTCAGTAGAGTCACTGCTACTCCCACCCCCTCTACTACTACCTTTCCCCATACTCTGTTATCACCACTACTCCCACCCCTTCTACTACTACCCTCCCCCCATACTCTGTTGTCACCACTACTCCCACCCCTTCTACTACTACCTTCCCCCATACTCTGTTGTGACTAATACTCCCACCCGTTCTACTACTACCCACATACTCTGTTGGGTTACATATTTGAATCGACACCACCCCACTTCTTAACACAAACAGGTCGTCATACCGCGAAACGCTAGAACGTGTACGACGAGTGGTCGACAGAAACGCGCGTATATATATATACACACACACACTCACCTTGTGAAGTATTCCACATGAGGGCGGACCTGTCGTTCGAGCGGCGCGGGCCCCGCAGTCGTGTCTGAGTGCTTTCTTGCACACCTCCTCCCCTCCGCCACTCGTTCGCCTCACTGTGTGTGGCGATGCGCCTGATCGGGCTACCGTCACAGCGTCGCTCTATCGACCCAGCGAGCGAAGGAGTCAGCAAGCAGCAACTCAGCGCATACTCGTCTCTCTGCGTCCGTGTGTGTGTGACTCACTCTCACGCAGTCAGTCGCTGCTCATCACTCGTCAGCTGTCAGCATTGATTCAGCTGTAAGTCGCAAGGAGCCAAGGAGGAAGAAGACGTTAGGTGGTGCTTCGTAGTAGTGCGCGCGTGGTGCAGTTTGCTAGCACGAAAAACGCGAGACGAAACGCAGAAATCGCGGTGGGGGTTCTCTTTGTTATACTTTTGTCGTAGACGAGACCAAATGGAGAATCGCAGAGAGACAAACGGAATTAACGTAACAGAACATGCGAAGCAAGCGTAACCGGAAATGGAAGTCGATTTGGGGAAGACATGAAGACAGAAACGTGTTGGTGGCTAGCAAATTAATGCATATAAATGGATATATATGTATATTATATATA
>NW_014577080.1:890398-898832 GCF_000485595.1 Priapulus caudatus
GTGTGTGTGTGTGTGTGTGTGTGTGTGTGTGTGTGTGTGTGTGTGTGTGTGTACATCCCCCGGGGCAAGTTCTAAACCTGCACGACGAGGATCAAGACGTACTATAGTGCGTTTTACAAGGTGCAATACATTTCCGCGGAAGAGAAGGAATGTGATTGCCCGTAAATTGTTCGCCTGCTAATTCAGGCCAGGGCTAAACATGGAGGCAAACCTCCTAATGATTAGGGTGCTCGTGGGGGTGCAGATATCTATATGAGTAGGCTGTAAGTACGTGACTGCTACGTTACACCGGCCCAGCACGACGCCGGCCATTCCGCTTTCTGTGGCCAAACACTACAAGGTACATTTCCTAAACAAATAGCATCTCAACTGGTAGGATTTGCTAGCTAATTATCGGCTACTGTACACTCGTTCGTGTACGCGCGTACTGCCCCAGAATGCATGCATGCACTACCCGTGCAAGCATCCGATAAACAAAGAACGGTGCGGGAGAGGGTAGATCGAGATAGGTAAGATTGTAAGAGAATGGAGAAAGGTGGTTACAAATTAAGACGCTACCAAGAACGCTACGAATATGCAGAGAAGGAAAGAATGGGGGTGGGGAGGCACTTGGTAGGAAAGACCGGGGTAAAGGCATAATACAGACACAATATTGAAAATAATTCCAAAGGTAGGCACCGCAAAGTGGCCTGCAATGTAAACTGCCCTGGCACTATGATTGCATAACGTCGTGACAATGACATCAACACGGCATGATCACTGATTACTAATTAGTATAGTTTTTACTATATATTATATAATTATTACTACCAGTAATGCTAATAATCGCATAGACAAAATGAGAGACTGGAGCGGACTGCAACTCAATGTTAGATGACTAATCAAAGAACGATTAACACCAATGCTACCTCAATTTTACGCCCCTGACCTTATGATATAAAACAAATAATAACACACACGCGCACGCACGCTGGCACGCACGCACGCATGCACGCACACACACACGCACGCACGCACGCACGCACGCACACACACACAACAGGGTGCGAAATTAACGGGAGTCCGGCGTCAAATACTCCCTGATTTACTGTCGGACTCCCTGATTTGACATATGCAGGAGTCCGTGTGACTCCCTGAATATTCTGCGATACTGACTATAGTTCGTTCCGAAGCACGGCCTCGCGGAATTAGCGTATTTTTTTAGCTAATGTCCCAAGAAAATTTGGCAGACGTGCAGCTGCATGAATCCTAAAAATAAGCACATGCGTTATTGTTTTAAAATATCTTTAATTTTGAACCTCAGACTGCGGACTCCCTCATTTTGTTGCGGACTCTCTCCCTGCGGACACACAAACACACCAGCCTTAAAATAAGTTGTACGTGGCTTAGCTATAACCACGTGGCGTTAGTAACGACGAGGGGGTTTAACATTCAGTGTTATACACACTAGGGTTGTAATTAAGATGACACGTCCGCGACAATTTAAACGTAACTCCTCGTCCCTCAAGCATGCAATTCCTACTAATCCATCCTATTTCCATCACTGAATGAGTCATGAGCATTGCTATGCACAACACTAACCACCAAGAATGCTAAGTACTGTCAAGATATCAGCTGTCCCCACTTGTCTTACATAATGATCTGTAATAGTTAGTAGCATTTCCGCGACCAGTAACACCTCCAGTCATACGGGCACTGACTGTGAGAGAGCCATTAACAGCATTAACAGCATTTATACAGCGTTCGATGACCAATATAATATCTCGTCTTTTTGTGGAGCATGAAAACAGAATCAGGGACTCCAACAAAATGTTCTAGTGCACGCATTGCTCCTGTCCGTAAGATTCATCTTTATTAGTGCTATCATGTGCGGGATGTACTCAACTTATATATCAGAGATACTGAAATCAAGATTAAATTCGGATCGTTTACCAGTGACTTCTCACTTTTTTACATCATTGTTACACTAACCCGAGAGCTACACAGTTGAATCAACCCCCATCGTTATCCTATATGCATCGAGACTAGTATACGACCAGTAAAAAATCCTACTTATCAAAATCTTAGGTTTATAAAACAACAAATGAGGACCCGGGACTGAAGATTTTATCTGCAGTTGCTCGTCAGATATGTTTGCATTCCTACTGAGTACATAGATATCATGAGTATCATCGGTGCTTGTGCATACTGGTGTGCTCGTACAATTTTTTGGCAGCGCAGCACCGTATGTGGTATCTTTCTTAGCATTCATCATATCTGAAGGATAGTATGGCCTAGCTGTTGCACACACGTGTGTGCACGCGAAGGGCATATATATATGTACCTTTTATAGTTTTAAACATTCTGCACTCCCGCTGAGAGTAAGTATTTTACCTTGCTAGAGTAAGTATTTTTTCTTGTTAAACAAACATTTTGTTATTTGTAGGCAGAAGTAGTGAGCTACGGGCCATTCCTAAACCGTTTCACAGGCAGAAACAGTAACATTAGACTCAGCTGTCTACAGAGCATCTGTGGCCCCGTCCCACCACTCCCTACTTTGCATATAATATCTGCTGTAATCTATAAACAGACTCCTATATTAATTACTGCCTGAAATTGCCATTCCTGCTGCAGCATATATGTCATGCATATATTAATTATGCTAATAAATTGATTAGCATAAATAAATTACATGAAATATGGTGTACGTGCGTGCGCATGACTCAGTCATGTGCAAAATGAAATTTCCCCATGAAATTTTAACACATTGCCCCAGAGACGGCTTATCCAGTATATACAATAAAGAACCCGCTAATTATGAGGGTAAATCGATGCTTGTCAGCTCAAGTTTATTTTAGAACTGATTAAGAATAGGTCAGGCCACAGCCAGTTAATAAGTTAAAGGCTACACGAGTAAAGCTGAATTGTGTTATGTCAAGGTCAGGTTAGGGTTAGGGTTAAGGTCCTGGTTAGGGTTAGGTTTGCTGGTCACGCTTAGCATCATGGCGATGACGTGTGTCATGATCGACGTACATATGCAGAAATCTGTAGGCTTGCGCCCACAAGCTGCAAACTGGTAAGTTGGTAATCCTGGTAAAATTAACATTCAGATTTTCATCAGATTTCATGTTTGCAATACGGTGGAATACCATGATATACGCTCGCTATAGCCGATTAACCATTAATCATACTACTGGCCAGATGTCATCGATGGCTATCTTGCTAATCACTGCATATGTCGCGAGAAATTACAAAACAATTACAGCTCCTGGTTAGGTTATATAACGTCTATATAGTGCATCTAATAGGCAACAGCACGTACTGACGTAGTATTCATAAAATTCGCACATACATACCTAGATACAATAATGTAACCCAATGCAGTACAGGTTACTCAGTTCTCTCTAGCATAGGAGCATGCCTGTAGCAGAGTGAATGGCTAACTACAGAGCTAAATAACCGTATTACTAGTAATACGTATCACATGCCATGGTAACTATGATAACAAACGTATTAGTAGAGTGTAAGGCACCTACCCGGTAGTGACACTGGTGGTTCGGTCGTTGATTGCGTCCAGTTGGGAAGTATATTCACCCATTCCAGTAAAGACTCGTTTCTTCTCCGCTTGCCTTACGCGATCAAGCCGATGGCGTGGGACGGCTGAAACCCGAGCGTAAAAGCTGGGAGTCTGCTGTAGGTCTGTACGTGGCATGTGCCCAACGTTGAACGTGCTAACAACCGACTATAGGTTCGAACACAGTAGTAGTACTAGACAAGTAGGCGATGTGCAGCTGTGGTTGGTACACTACTAGTACTAGTTAGCCCATGCATGACCTCGCACGTCAAATGTTTGTTGTGGCAGTAGTAGTATTTACCAGTTAGGCTCCAGCAATCGCGTGCAGAGATAGATACATTACTCGTCGATGGTGTAGGCCTAGTTTTGCCGAGCTGTAATTGTTAGGCACTCGTTCATTTGCGATCACGGACACTGTAGCGTACGCGCGTAGTTTGCGACCCTTAATTATAATACTGCAGCGCCGTGTTGAGTCGCACAACTTATTTGTTTCCAGATGTGGTTTCGAGATACGACAACAGTGGTGTCCCTGCAAAAAACTGCATGCAGCGCTCCCTTCATACAACTCAAGAGCCAGAGCGAGAGCGCCATCTGTCGTGGAGTTTGGTCCCTGCCAGCCCCGGCCGCAAGTTTTTAAATCGTAGGATGACGACTGAAGGATAGGACGGTAACTGATGGTGACGTAGGATGGTGACTGATTAGGGTTAGGGTTAGGGTTTGGGTTAGGGTTAGGGTTAGGATTAGGGTTAGGTTTAGGGTTAGGATTAGGGGTTAGGGTTAGAGTTAGGGTTAGGGTTAGGGGCAGTAAAGCACGAATAATTTATCAATCTTCAGTCTCCATCCTACGATTTAAAAACTCGCGCCCCGACCTGCTAGCGGGAGTAGCGCTAAACTGGTTAGATGGATCCCCTAGACCCTACTTCGTTCATCTACGAAAAATGTAAATAGAGAGAGATATCCATCTACAGCAGCGCCGACCAGGCCAATGTACCCGATACGCACATGCGACGCACCAAGAATAGTTTTCCTCTACATTTTCTTCGCATAGGGCCGGAGCATTGCCCGGTCGTACGGAAATGTACATCCCAGAGGGAATGTAGCGGAATTGAAGTCTGCATAGCAATCGAAAATGAAAAGGGTGTTTTTATATGTAGATGAATTCTTATTTAAATCGTCCGCAATCTCGTGGTTTCGCAGGAAGAGGCTGCGGTGGTGGAAGGCATAATAGCATAACAAAAGTAGTATGTTATAATTATGTTGAAGACGTTTATGTTTAGACGTTTATGTTTAGACGTTTATGTTGAAGACGTTTATGTTGAAGACGTGAAACGTCGAAAGCAAATCACATAGGCCTACATTGTATATAGGTAGGGCCTACTGTCGCGTAGCGCACAGCGGTATAGCGCTAAGTGTGAATTGGGAGTGATGATTATCATCGTAAGAATGTCACTGCTAAAAATTTTCGCATCATATAGGCCTAAGTATTGAATTTGCGTCATTCTCATACAGCTGGCAGACAGCCTACTAATACTACCTATTATTTTTAGTTTTTCCTTACTACGTAGGCCTACTGCTTATTTTAGTTAATTATTCCTTATCGTTTTGTTCCGATCGAGCAAATTTGCATGAACGAATTTCAGATGAGCAAAACCACCGAGGCACATCACACGTGAAATCAGAGTGCATCTTGAGGTTCGGAAATAAAAGCAGTTTGTATTTAATGCATTCAATGGGTAATCTATACGTTGCGCACGTATAGCAGCGCTTTCACTGCGAGAGAACGGTAAGAGCTAGTGTGGGAAGGTCGAGGGGAAAGAGATCAAATGATGCTTTGCGGCGTGCTAGAGCGTTCAATATCAGAATAACATCTCAATCTTCGTTCTAATAAAGCGGGCGGACTTATGTTACAAAATTGGGTCTTTGTAATATCAATTTCAAAAACCGTATTTAGCGTGGCATTTGACCATACTCAAAGTGTAACACATACACACACACGCGCGCGCGCACACACACACACGCACACACCCACACACACACACACACACACCACTACTGGCAGCATAACACAACAGACACACAAGCGCCACACACACACACACCCCGAGGGCAAGCACCGGGGCACGTATCACACATCAGTACTAGACAGAGGGCACTCACAAGCAGCTCGCCGGCTCACCTGCTTGTACTGAGCTGCTGACTTGAATCTCGCCGCTGCGCTGGTCGGCGCGCTGAAACTCGCCGGCTCGCTGGTGGTTGCTGCTGACCACTCGCTTGTGCTGATTGCTGCTCCGCTGACTCGACGCGCTACCGCTCCGCGCGCGGACATGGACACACACACTACACACCACGACACACACACGAGACCGATTAGCATGTACTCCCTTCTCACTCCGTTACTCCGTTAACTCCGTGGGCGGAGGTAATACATAACACGGGAATACGCGGTGTTTGTACGTGTCTGTGTACAACAATTATTTACACCGTGTGTCAGTATTAGATCACTCATGACTCATAGAGGGCGCCAGTTGCCAATGTGAGGTCCGAGAGGTTGGTCGCCGGGCAGACATTACTACAGAAGTACGAACAGAGCTACAGACAGGAGTAATGTCCTCCCTTGTGCAAAAGTCAAGTTCGAGTTATTGATTATATAGGTACTATCATGGGTTAATAATGTCATTATTAACCCCTGGTACTATAATATAGTGTATATATATATATATATATATATATATATACTCATCATATAGTGTACACTGTACTCACTCAACTCACTCAGCTTCACTTCAGTCACTCACTCAGCTCAGTCTCACTCACTCACATTCACTCACATCACCACTCCAACTCACCACACTCACTCAGCATCACATGCACTCAGCTCACTGCACTACTCTACTCACTCACTCCCTCACTCACGGTCACTCAACTTCACTGCCTCACTCACCTCACCTCACTCACTTACCTCACGTCACTCACTCACTCACTCACTCACTCACTTCGGTTTATTTACATTATAAATAGCCCTCGTTAATTAGTTTAATAAAATTTGAAAAGTAAGCTTATATATTGGCAGTGCACAATCGAATGTGTAAGTGCGCCGCGCGCAATGCCGCGAGTTGAGAGAAATGAGAAACGTATACCTGATATTTATCAGGCAGCCTATAATAGATCATTTATTTTAATGAAAATAACTAGTCTCCAGCGCTTTGGCTATATATATCAGTATATATATATTAGGTTATGTTGTGCTCTCGTTGTGTGGTGATGTGTGTGTGTGTGTGTGTGCTGTGTGGTGTGTGTGTGTGTGTGTGTGTGTGTGTGCGATGTGTGTGTGTCTTCGTCCTCGTCGAAATTATCTTTGCAAGCCGTAAGAGGTAGGACACGCACTTCAATCTGTATGTTATGTATGTATGTATGTATGTATGTATGTATGCATATGTATTGTATCTATGTAATGTTATGTATGCTATGTATGTAGTCTGTATGTGATGTATGGTATGTCTGTATGTATTATCCGTATGTATGTATGTATGTATGTATCAGATTATTACTCCAATGTATGTATGTATGTATGTATGTCTAATGGTATGTATGTATGTATGTAATGTATGTATGTATGGTATGTTGTATGTGATGGTATGTATGTATGGTGTGTGGTGTGTGTGTGCGTGCGTGCGGTGCGTGCGTGCGTGCGTGCGTCGTGGGACGCGTGCGTGCGTGCATGAGTATGTATCGTCGTCGTAATGTATGTATGTATGTATCATTAGTCATTTAGTAATTGTCGGATCATACGATAAGGCATAGGCGTAAGCACCGTACCATTGCTAGAGTGCGAGAGCTGTTTGCAAATCGTATCACCCGGAGTGAAGGATGTAACGTGCCACTCCCCACCTCATTCCCTGATCAGTATGCGCTGGTATTGTGAAACGCGTCCTGTTTATCGCGGCCCTAATTCTACTTATAAAGAAAACATAATTAAGATCTTCTCATCCCAATAATCCTAATATTTGGCAGCATGTATGGGCATCCAAAAAATAGAAAACAAACCAGACAAATGCCGACTCTAATAGCCTAAATAGTGGCCAGGTGCTGACTTAATTATATTTACCGAGTGTGTGATCGTTATAATGCGGATGTTGCTAACACGTCCAAGGCATCAGGTTCCACGTTGCACACCTTCTTTCGAAACTCACCCTCAAGCCTTCGTTGTCACTGAAGTTCGTTTTCCGGGGAATAATAGTAAGCGCTGCGCAGGTACATACGCGATCCTCGCCACAGTAGTAGATCCGTTTAGGGAAGGCCTGAATAATTATGACCCAACACTAGTGTTTTGAGCTGTCAACGGCGCTTATATTCGCAAGTAATCGAGCGAAGTTATAAAGGTAATGGTATGCGTCACAATCCCAAACAGCAAGTCGGCCTTACCTTATCAACCAGGATCTTACAATCAGCCGGACGAAAAACACATTGGGCCGCGCTACGACAAACATACGAACCTAATAAGAGCCTAAAAAACTGGAGGTATGAGCAAAATCAATACGCTAGTCGCTAGGGAAAGTTTGCGTGTTTACAGATGATCACAACATACCTAGACGACCACTATATTAATACGTCACACAGTGAAGGCACCGACGTCCTGTGAGTTTTCTTAGTAAATAGAGGTATCACGTGACGTAATAAAATAGACTTGTAAGACAGGGTAAGTTTGACATAAGTTTAAGAATGCAAACTCCTATTTAGAAATTAGCATTGCCAATGCAGAATTATTTCTTATTATATAACTAGCTTGGGCGCCAGCAAAAACGTGCTTAAATGGAGCTGTGTGAAGACACGAGTCTTCCACGTCGCAGGGTCTTTGGGCGCATGGAATACACAACAGGCTAA